>NW_015389472.1:95302-122394 GCF_001527695.2 Protobothrops mucrosquamatus | reverse complement strand
TTTCCGCAATTTTGGCCACTACTGTAAATGATAATTAGTGGAAGGTGAAATGTTTTCAAAGGTTGCACTCAACGCTGCTAGCTGCTAGTACAAGGAGTCCTAAACCTACAACAGTTCATATAGTGACCGTTCAGAGTTACAACGGCACTGAAAAAAGTGACTTAGGACCGTTTTTCACACGACGGTCTCAGCATCCCCGGGGCCGCGTGATCGAAATTCAGATGCTTGGCAACTGGCTCACATTTATGATGGTTGCATGTCCCGAAGTCATGAGATCACCTTTTGCAACCTTATGGACAAGCAAAATTAATTAGTAACAGCCGCATTACTAACTTAACAATTGGAGTGATTCCCTTAACAACGGCGGCAAGAATGGGGCAAAACTCACTTAACAAATGTCTCTCTCAGCAACATAAATTTTGGGCTCAATTGTGGTCGTAAGTTGAGGAATACCTGTATTCTTTTTTTTTTTTTAAAGATGAAATTCAAATTAGGGATGGGCTGGGCTGTGCTTTCCACCTGAATCCAACATACTGCTTCAGAATGCACAATGATCATGAATGCTGCACTTGCTGGCAGTTCATTAAAGCAGCTGTGTCCTTTTCTATATTTCTGTAATGAGTTACATTACAGCCCTGGAAGCAGGTACAGTCGCTTCAGTGATACTCTTTGGAAGTCAATCCAAAGCCATGTGCCATCTGCCTTGCTTTTACTGTATGGGGAATGATTTTTAAGAGGAATGCTTTGTTTTAGAATGGCTTGAAAAAAATAATAACTGGGTTTAGATAGAGCAGTGGTGGCGAACCTATGGCACGCGTGCCAGAGGTGGCATTCAGAGCCCTCTCTGTGGGCACACGCGCCATGCCACGGAGATGGCAACAGTCCCTCTTCAACCAGCCACCCGCTAACTCACCGAGGTCCCACGTGGCCGGATGCATCCCAACATGGATGGTTCCCCCCCCGTCCCATCCCTCCTGGCCTCGCATGCTCTCCTTTTCCAGGGCACGACCCACTGCATTGCTTCCTCAGCTGTCGGCCGACCGTCCAGCTCAGAGGTGGCTTCTCTGAACTGGTGGCGGGTTGCGGAGCCCCAGAGTGCGCGGGTCGAGGAGCTGGCAGGCTGTGGCTGCTGACGGATACTGTCAGCTCCCATGCGCTCGCTGGCCTCTGTATGGGGGGGGTGATGGTGTCAGGCAGCAGCCGCCCTGGCCCCTGCCTCGCCTTGCCCTGCGACAATGGCACCCCCACCCTGCCTCGCCTTGCCTCACCTCACCCCGCAGGATGAGCCTCCTGCCCACTGCCCCACCTGCTAGAGACCCCCTGGATCTTCCCCAACCCTGCCCGGCCCCCAACAGGTGTCCCTCCCCATGAGCAACATCAAGGTGACCGCACCTACCTTGGCCACACCCATCCAGTTTGCCATGACCACCACAGCCACGCACACACAGTGGGCCATGCCTCCTGGCACCCAGCGATACATAAGTGGGTTTTGGGTTGCAGTTTGGGCACTCGGTCTCTAAAAGGTTCGCCACCACTGAGATAGACTATGTAACTATACTAAGTAATTTGGGGCTTTGCTTAATTCTTTCTCCTATGTTCTGCTAACCACAATGAGGGTGTGGGCTTCTGTTTCTCCTTTAGATTTAATTAACTAAATTAGCCTGTCATCAAAGCCTAAACTTTGGTTATTTGTTTTCCCCTGTGGTTAATTAGTAAAGTAGAAACAAGCCAGAATCGTAAACTATACCGCAAGACGTGTCTGATTAACTTTCACCAAAAGGGAATTTTCAAAACGAAAGAGTTCAGACGTAGTCTCTTCCTATCGACACGGAGAGAACAGAAATAGGTTTATTACGGCTTTATACAAAAAAAGGGGGGTTTGTTTGGATTATTATGCATTGACGAAAAAGATCCGGGTGGGGTGTTAACCTACTTTCTAAAATATGAGTGTTAGAGGTATTACTAACCATAGCCTCCAACGACCAAACGAATAACACAGAACAGGACTTCAAAAGAACACGTTACCAAAATGATGAAAGACTTGGAAAGCCTCCAGACCGCGGAACAGAGTCTTTGTGAATTGCAAGAAAGGTATTTGAGAATGCTGGGATTATACAGACCAGGGGTAGGTAACCTTGGCTCTTTTATGACTCGTGGACTTCAACTCCCAGAATTCCTGAGCCAGCCATGCTGAGGGGAAAGGGAGAGGTTTCCAAGCTGAGCCATGCTGGCTCAGGAATTCTGGGAGTTGAAGTCCACGAGTCATGAAGGGACCATAGTTCCCTCATGCTGGCTCAGGAATTCTGAGAGTTGAAATCCACGAGTCATGAAGGGACCATAGTTCCCTCATGCTGGCTCAGGAATTCTGGGAGTTGAAGTCCATGAGTCATAAAAGAGCCAAGGTTGCCTACCCCTGATATAGACCATTAGGGCAGGGGTCTTCAAACGTGGCCCTTTTATTACTTGTGGACTTCAACTCCCAGAATTCCTCAGACCCCTGCATTAGACTGTTCAAAAACTTTATTATAAAGTTGTTATTACAAAATGTGACAGGCCCCAAAGTTGAGAAAACCGTGGCTTCCAGCTGCCCTTTGTACTTTACATTCTCTCTACATTAAGATTCCTGTCAAAGGGGAACACGGATGTGTTTGACTAAGCCAAAATGCTCCTCGCCTGATTAACGATCGTTTCAAGAATAAAACTCGACCGATCTGTCAAGAGATTGGCAATCTTTCACTATTCTGCCTCCACTTTTACGCGATGCTTAGAATTGCGTTAAAGTGTTTGCCCAGTGAATTGAACCGTGGACAGAATTAGATAAATGTGGTTAATTTGTGCTAAAAATGTTTACCCCCCAAAGGCTTGAAAAAGCACAGGAAGAGAATCGAAACGTCGCTGTAGAAAAACAGAACTTAGAACGCAAGATGATGGATGAAATCAGCGATGCAAAACGAGAAGCCTGCCGACTCAAAGAATTGAGGGAAGGAGCCGAGTGCGAACTCAGCAGACTTAAATACGCAGAAGAGGAGCTGGTGCAGGTATTTGTCAAGCTACATTCAAAGTTTCAGTTTCCATCTGGATCCAGTGACGCTTGCAAATGCTGGCCAAAAATCAAACTTTGAACTTTACATCTAACAAGCAAATATCCCCCGTACATTTCTTACGATAAAGGGCTGCCCTACGATGGCTTTTGAAGGGTAGAATAGAAGGGTCCAATCTGGAATTGGATCCGATCTTTTAATACAAGGGCCTCCATCATCCTACTTTAGGTAAATAAACAATAAAGTCAGGAACAAATGAAACTGTAAATCAGCGAGGCAAATTGAGGTCAGTCACAGAAAGACATTTCAGAAACCTGGAAATAGATGGATAAAAACTGGGTAATTTGATCTATGGAAATAGAAAACATGGAATGTTTACAGGCTACCTGTGCAGCAAACTAGAACAAGAACTAGATCAGGGGTCTTCAAACTTCACCCTTTTAAAGTAGTGAACTGGACAGATTCTTGCTGGAGAAAACAGATCAACACTGATGAGAACATAAACTAAATAGGGAATTCCTAGGGAATCATCAACACCTTGAATTTGCCCAGTAGGCTACTGGCAGTCAATGCATCGTCTTCAAAGTCATCTTCATTGGCAGCCCTGCATAGTTTGAATTGCAGTAATCCAATTGATAGAAGACAGGTCATCTGTAGTCAATGCTTCTTCTACCTAAAGCAGGGGTCTTCAAACTCGGCCCTTTTATGACTCATGGACTTTCAACTCCCAGAATTCCTCAGCCAGGCAAACTGGCTGAGGAATTCTGGGAGTTGCAGTCCACAAGTCATGAGAGGGCCAAGTTTGAAAACCCCTGGAATAGATTCATCTTCTATTTGGTTAACTGAAGACCTTTCTTTCAGATGTGTTAATGAATTAACTAACCAATTCATTAACCCATTATCCTAGTCTTACTTATAAATGTTCAACAAAGCATTGGTTCTGTCAGACGTTGTCTTGGCAACATGGTTAACGGGCCGGTGCCTTTATCAAATCTAGTGCCTTCTCTTCGTTCCCCTCCCCCCTTCCCCAGGTCCGTATGGCTTTAAAAAAAGCTGAGAAGGAGTTCGAACTGCGAAGCAATTGGTCTGTTCCAGACGCGCTGCAGAAATGGCTGCAGCTCACACACGAAGTGGAAGTCCAGTACTACAATATTAAGAGACAAAATGCAGAAATGCAGCTAGCCATCGCCAAGGAAGAGGTAAAGTTGCACGGTTGAACTATTCAGGTCAAAATTGGGAAAATGAAGATTGTGGGTTCGGTGGCAGCTGATGATCTTCACATCTCAGGACGCAGGGCTATCCCTCTCACTGGTGCCGTGTTGAAACTTTCTCAAAACGTCCTTTAATGTTCCATTTGCTGCTCTGGACCTTTTCTGGACCATCCCCTTTTTAGAGGAGGGCGGCGGCAGGTTCTAGAAATGAATGCCGAGAAAGGCCACAATTGGGATACCCCAGTCTTGCTAGCCTTAAGAGGATTTGCTTCTGGAAGCGGTTAAGATGCTGCAGGGTAACGGCGTGGTTTCAAATCATGCTGGTGGGAGGACGGAACTCACTGCTCCTGGATCTCAAATCAGTTCCAGATGGTGTGAAAAAGGGATAACCCCTTGAATTCTAGAGTGCCACATTCCCCTGTCCCGCATTCTTAGGGCTGTACCCTCTGTTTTTAAGAGTTGCACCCTGTGGTTCTAACAGCCTTTCTGTTAGACACAGTGAAACCAGGTTTTCATGAGTTTTTTGTGATTTTCACCAATAGTAACAGCAGTCATCTCAGCCTCAGTAGTAGCTAGCTCGTGAAATGATACTGCAAAAGGGATGGGGAGGGATCTTTGAAATAAACATGGCAGAGAACTGAATGATCAAATAAGGTTTCAGTCTTGACTATTAGCTCACGCCGCAGCCCTTTTAGGGCCCCCCAGCGATGCGAAACTGGACGAGGAAGACGGAGCTCGTCTTCCAAGCGTCCATGGCGGCCGCGTCGGCAAACCGGAAGTCTGAAGGCCATCTGCAGATCTCACTGACTAGGGTCTCAGAGCAGCATCCCAAAGTCTATCTTGGTGTCAAAAGTAAGAACATATTTGTTTCGTTTTGAAGATGCAGCTAAGATAGAATGTCTCTTCAGATACTGGCGCCAAGAAGGGAATGCCTCTCTCTCTTTCCCTTTCCCCGTGGCTTAAAATAAGCTAAGCCTTAAATTCCTGTGATGTTTAATTTTAGGCAGAAAAAATTAAAAAGAAGAGAAATACTGTATTTGGAACGTTACATGTTGCACACAGTTCTTCACTCGATGAAGTGGACCACAAGATTCTGGAAGCAAAGTAAGACATTGAATGGGTATCATGCCCTTTATATTGGTTACAGAAATCTTGTTGTTGTTTTTTTTAATGGGGCTCGCACATTTTAAATTAAAAACTCAACATAATTTGAACAAAGTCCTTCAAGCTGGTGACGCTTGAGGAAGGGGTAGGATTGTCTGTAGGATGACTACAGTTTCCTGCTGATTAAATATTGTCTATTCTGGCTGATATTCTCTGCTAAAATGGGCTCAACGGCACGGATCCAGTATGGACAGTCTGTTGTTGGAAGGGTTAATAGACCCAGTCCTTAAGGAGACGGGTGCGCCACCTTTTTAAAAGAAAGATCCCTGGGGATTTGGCCATCTTGGAGAAATATAATCCAGCCTCACAAAATTCTGTTAACGTCGCCTCCGAATAATCTTAGTTCATCTAGTCCTGCTTCTTGTCTGGCTTACCTGGCAGGGCTGACCCTAAGTCAGGGGTAGGCAACTTTGGCTCTTTTATGACTCGTGGACTTCAACTCCCAGAATTCCTGAGCCAGCATAGCTCAGCTGGCTCAGGAATTCTGGGAGTTGAAGTCCACGAGTCATAAAAGAGCCAAGGTTGCCTACCCCTGCCCTAAGTGATATGGTCACATGATGTGTTATGCCTATGACCACATTGATTAATGGTGATAATTCCAGTCCCACTTACCGCCATAACTTGGGGACTATTTGTTTGTAAAATGTATTAGCCTCCCATCTTACCGCACGGTAACTCTGAGTGGCTTACGGTATTAAAAGATAAAACTGTATAAACTAATAATATAAATACTACCTTTTTAAAAAATCAACCTAACTAAAAAGATGGGGAGGGAAGGAGCATGATGAGATGACCTTCATTCAGAACTCTTGCTGGAAAAACATGTCTCTTAAATCAGGGGTCCCCAACCCCCGATCTGTGGACCGGTACTGGGCCACGGCAGGCCAGCAACCGGGCCACACAAACAAGCAAAGCCCCATCCGTGGGATGTAGGCACCACACAAAACCACGCCCCCTCCGGTCCGTGGAAAACCCTCCATGTAACCGGTCCCTAGTGCCCAAAAGGTTGGGGACCTCTGTCTTGAATGAAGTAATACACAACCTAGGTGTTCTTGTGGACCCACAATGCCAGGTAGATGCTGCAGCTAGGAACACCTTTGACCAGCTTCAGCATTTCTGTCAGCTAGGTTGTTTCTTGCCCCGGCTCTGCATAAACTCATTTCTCAGTTACCTTAGTGCAATTTTATAAAGGGTTGCTCTTGAGCAGTGGTGGCGAACCTATGGCACTCAGAGTCCTCTCTGTGAGCACATGCACCATCACTCCAGCCCCACCTTCCCCCCGTGACTCCCTCCTTACCATCAGCCCTCCGGAGGAGAGTCGCTCCCGAGCGCGGTCCACGCAGAGCAGCGCAGCCAAGGACATGGCAGCCACGCAGCAGCGACAAGACTCCGCCCTCATGCCCCATTGCGCGCAGTTGATGCTGTAGGGTGTGGGTGGAGGGCATGGCTGCCATCGCTCTGCTGGGCCACCTGGGCCATCTGCGGCGGGCTGTGGAGATGGTGGGTGGCCCTGCGGGTGGGCAGGGTGGGGGCGGATCCGGGTTTTGGGCACTCAGTCTCTGAAAGGTTCGCCATCATTGCTCTTGAGAATGGGGTTGCTGACCGGTATTTAAATATCACGGTGGATATGTGACATAGCTTGTTTTAATCTCTGGCCTCTTCCCAGGAAAGCACTTTCTGAATTAACCACCTGCTTGAGAGAGAGACTCTACCGATGGCAGCAGATTGAGAAGATCTGTGGCTTCCAAATAGCCTACAACTCAGGACTGCCCAGTCTGACCTCCTCCCTCTACTCTGATCACAGTTGGGTAGTCATGCCACGAGTTTCCATTCCGCCCTACCCAATCGCGGGGGGAGTCGACGACCTCGATGAAGATACCCCTCCCATTGTTTCCCAGTTTCATGGTACGCGGTGGGGGATATCTCAGTTGACCTTGGACGATCGGGGCGGGGGAGACACACCTTTGTGGCTGGAGTCTAAAACTCTGAAATAGAATAGTCCTTAACTTACGGCCACAATCGAGCCACAGAATTGATGTTGCTAAGCAAGACAGTTGTTAAGTGAGCTTTGTTCTATTTTATGAACCTTCCTTGTCCCTGCAGTTGTTGAGATATTAGCAGAGTGTCAACCGTCCGAATAGCAAACTCAAAATCAAGGAACCTTCAAGGCAGGGGTCTTCAAACTTGGCAACTTTAAGAATTGTGGACTTCAACTCCCAGAATTCCTCAGCCAGCCAGGGGCTGGCTGAGGAATTCTAGGAGTTGAAGTCCACAAGTCTTAAAGCGGCCAAGTTCGAAGACCCCTGCTTCAAGGCTTTGAAGCGCCATGAAAGATAAACTTTACTGAACGCACATCAGGGAACGGAAGAAGTAAAGCCAGATCTGATTTTTCCACGCTAAAATCTGCCTGGTTAACAATAGCTTCCCTCAGCCCCCACCCACTGCTTGTTCATGTTGCCCAATCATATACGAGGGCAATTCGGAAATCTCCTTTTGGTTATCAACGACGGACACTTGCAGATACAGAACTTTCATTATACACATTAGAAAACTGCAACATTACGTTACTTTCTGACATAACCGCCACTCAAATTGAGGCACTTGTCACAACGTCTTACAAGGTTTGAAATCCCTTAGTCGTAGTCGCTCGGCGCCAAATCTGGGCTATACAGGGGGGGTGATCAAAAACATCCCAACGGAACAGCTTCAACAGTTCTTGGATTGCGTCTAGCGGTGTGCGGGCGATCATTATCACAAACCATGTTTAAATTTATTTGCCTTCAGCCCAAATCATCCAGTGTGGCTTCAATTCTGAGAACATTTCAATTTCTGATGTACCTTTTTAGAAGGACCCCTGGTCCTTCACATGTTGCTGAACTAAATGGCCCCCACCACCCTGACAAAGTCTGTAGCTCAGCAACCTGTTCTTTACCCCTGAGGATGGCTTCAAATAAAGTAGGGTACTTGTATCATTTTGTTCTGATCTGTGGCTTGTGTTTCTCGTCGCCTGTGTGACAATGCATTCTCCCGCCCGATACGTTTGAAGCCCAGCAAAATTTTAATCGGCACTTTTATAGCAAGATGCCAATAAAATTCCTATTTTCCCATGAAACCGACACAGGCAGCGAGACAGTATTGGTTTCTGTTAAATATTTGAGTCAGGTGGCCTGTTCTACTAGGCCAGGGGTAGGCAACCTTGGCTCTTTTATGACTCATGGACTTCAACTCCCAGAATTCCTGAGCCAGCATGGCTCAGCTTGGAAACCTCTCCCTTTCCCCTCAGCGTGACTGGCTCAGGAATTCTGGGAGTTGAAGTCCACGAGTCGTAAAAGACCCAAGGTTGCCTACTCCTGACCTATACTATCAAATTTGATTTTGGAAATGCAAGTCAGATTTAACATAGAACTAAATCACAAATCTTCTTGAGACAACAGGGATAACTCTTGTAATTTTTGGAATTCCTGTTTGCATTTGTGAATGTCAAGTGTTCGTTAAATACATTTTTTCAATAACCCTTTGAACAGTTTAGGAAAGCAACTCTCAATAGCCCATATTCGTAAGTATTAATCTCCCATATTTCAGGCAGTTTTTTTGCATTCTCACTTACTGAAATGTGTGCAATTTAAATATTTGAGTCAGGTGGCCTGTTTTACTAGGCCAGGGGTAGGCAACCTTGGCTCTTTTATGACTCGTGGACTTCAACTCCCAGAATTCCTGAGCCAGCATGGCTCAGCTTGGAAACTTCTCCCTTTCCCCTCAGCGTGGCTGGCTCAGGAATTCTGGGAGTTGAAGTCCACGAGTCATAAAAGAGCCAAGGTGGCCTACCCCTGTACTAGGCGGTAACCAAAGCTACAGGAAAATGCCGTCAAGTGGAGCTCAATTTCACCCTTGCCTTGTCTGTCTCATTGGCTGTTGTGTTTTAAAGAAGAGTATTAGGAAGGGAAATTAAAAAAAAACACCTCCATTTTATAAAGAAAGGACTTTTCAGGGTGTTTTTCTGTCTTCACGGAGCAGAGTAAATGTTTTGGAGTGATGAATGGCTTCTGAATCCGGTTCTGTTCTTCTCAGGGTCTGTTGTGAAAACCACCACCTTAGCGAGGAGTAGCAGCGTGTACCGCTCCAGGCGAAATGTTGTGCCGTCATCGCCTCAGTTGCAACACACAGCACAAACACAACCCACTGCGCACACCCCAGCCACCCTGCAATCTGCAGACCCAGACCTCCTTTCGGTGTCCAGTTGTCCTGCTGCTTACCGTACGGAAGAGGAGGAGGAGGCTATTTACTTCACTGCTGACAAGCAATGGTATGAACCTTGGGGCATTCATGTACAGACCAAATTAGAGTACATCAGGGGCCTTCAAACTTGGCTCTTTTAGGACTTGTGGACTTCAACTCCCAGAATTCCTCAGCCAGGCACGCGTGCCTGGCTGAGGAATTCTGGGAGTTGAAGTCCACAAGTCCTAAAAGGGCCAAGTTTGAAGACCCCTGGAATAGATGATAAGAGGATGAACATTAGCACACTCTGAACATTAGTGAGAAAGAGCCTGTGGCCTAGAGGTTATCACAGCTGCTTAACATGCAGACAGCCCAGGTTCGAATCTCAGAAGGGCATGTCTGGTTGATAAGAACTAAAAAGTTCGAAATAGCTATTCCAGTTCTCCCTTAATTTTTTGTTGGCAATCCAAATTTTAAATATTTTTAGGCAAAAGATTCCTTTCTCCCATATTTGGGCCTATATATATATATATATATATATGTATATATATGTGTGTGTATATATATATATGTGTGTGTATATATCCCTTTAGAACTGAAAGACTGTGGCAAGCAGAGAAATTGGAGTCACCTCAGCGTGCCTGGCTGAGGAATTCTGGGAGTTGAAGTCCACAAGTCATAAAAGGGCCAAGTTTGAAGACCCTTGGAATAGATGATAAGAGGATGAACTCTGGGCATTAGCACACTCTGAACATTAGCGCAGAAAAGATATATATTTTCCTTTAGAACTGAAAGACTGTGGCAAGCAGAGAAATTGAAGTCACCTTAGATCAGGGGTCCCCAAACGAAGCGACTTTAAGACTTGGGGACTTCAACTCCCAGAATTCCTCCGGTCTTAAAATTGGCAAGTTTGCAGATTCCTGCCTTAGATTAGGAAGGGAGATTGTATTATTATTATTAATATTATGGTTAATCTTCCATTTGATTCACAGTCTGGGACTGGTAAAAACTTAAAAGTTCAAGTCCTAACCTAAGAGAGCGTCTGAGTATATGGGCTGTTCCAAGTCAGGTGATTTTTTTTTGCAAGGTCAGAATATTCAGGTCCAATAAGTTCAAAATTTCCCAAAGGTAGCCCTTATAGGTATTGCTCCAATTGTATAATAGTATATCCTATTATTTATTTATTTGCTACCCATCTCGTTTTGAGGTGACTCTTTGGGTAGAGCTGGACACATCCACGAAGCTTTCTTGGATAATAGAGATTATTGCCTCCTTTGGAATTTTTTTTTTTAGTTTTTCTAGTCCGATTCCTGGGACTCCAACATAGACCTCCATCCAGATACTAACCAGGATTTGCTCAGCTTTCTAGATTAGTCACGACTGGCTAACACTGCCGCCTAGCGACGCCTTTGAAATGTAGCTCTAATTGTCTATAGCAGGGGTTCTCAACCTTGGCAACTTTAAGACTTGTGGACTTCAACTCCCAGAATTCTTTGCTGGCTGAGGAATTCTGGGAGTTGAAGTCCACAAGTCTTAAAGTTGCCAAGGTTGAGAACCCCTGGTCTATAGGGCTTTGCATATCAAACCAAGGATTACAAATAGCCGGACGTTTAGAGCTACGCATGCTGGTTTTTCTGCCACAAATCACAAAGGAATTGCCAGTGTTTAGGCTGTTGAGATGGAAGCCACCGATTGCGAAGCCAAATGCAAGGGACTTTCTGCATAATTCAACTCTTGAGTTTCTTAATATGTTCAGTAGGCAAAAATTACCCAGTGACCTCCTATATCGTTAGAAATATCGCTGCTATGATTGTATGCTCTCAGCTGTGGCAACTCCTCTCTGCAAGTTACCTGCCCTCTGGTCTAAAGCCTTAAAACGAGATAATGGGAAAGCCGTGGAAGGTTTTTGCACGTATTGTTTCCTTCATCTTCCTTTAAATTATATACATTTTATATACCATTTGTTAGTCACCTGCAAACTGTAGAAAACGGCAGCTTTGATAAGTTGTTGGTGTGTTTGGGGTTGCAAACTGAGCTAAAACCGTATAAACAATTTTTTTTCTGACCTCTTTACGCAGAAATTTCCGTAATTTTTAGCGCTGTGTGAATATAGTGTTGGATTAGATCACGGGTAGGCAACCGTGGCTCTTTTATGACTTGTGGACTTCAACTCCCAGAATTCCTGAGCCGGCATGGCTCAGCTTGGAAACCTCTCCCTTTCCCCTCAGCATGGCTGGCTCAGGAATTCTGGGAGTTGAAGTCCACGGGTCATCAAGGAGCCAAGATTGCCTACCCCTGGATTAGATAAACAGTTCTTATTTCTAAACATTCTTAATTAATTACATAAATGTTTTCATATGTCAGGGGTGTCAAACTTGCTGTGTCACGTGACGTGTCGCGACATATCGCAACTTTCTTCCACTTGCTGGAGCTGCATTTTGACTGCTATCCTGCAGTTCTACTTTTTACAATATCTTTTACCATGCAGCCCCCCAACTAGGGGCGATAAGCAGGCTCAAGTCGCAACTGAGAAACATTTATAAATCCAAATGTCTTTTTCTGACAAAGAGTTAAAGAATTAAATTGGGTGACTAAGATGGCCATTTCGAGCTCATTTGCTCTCTTCAGTTAGCCACACCCTTTTTATGCCTAGCATGTAAACTGCCCAGGTTCGAATGCCATAAAAAGGGTGTGGCTAACTGAAGAGAGCAAATGAGCTCGAAATGGTCATCTTAGTCTCCCAATTTATATATAGTATATATATCATTTGATCCTGTGTAATGGAACAAGATGTTATATTTACTTATACGGCTATCATTGAATCAAATAATTATTCACAATTGAGGTGCATTCCTGTATAACATTTAACTTAATTGAAAATTGCAGACATCCATACTTGTTGTTTTTGTGATATAGGCAGGTATTTTTGGAAGCCAAATCACGCCAGCATTCCTTCTTATGTAAACCAGAAGAGATAATATCTCATTTTAAGGATGCTTGCTAAGGAAGATGGGCATGAAGGAAGCATACGGAGATAGCGAGTCAGAAGAGAGATTTATTTATTTATTTTTGGCTTGTCTTTTGCTGCAAATACATTAGAACGTCCCAAAAGTGCTTTGCAAAAGGCTGCTGGAACATTTTCAAGGAAAAAAAACCCAAGAAAGGTCCAGTTGCCTTTTGAAAAGCACTTTTGGGACAACCACTGACTTGGACTACTGAGAATCTCCATAGTCATTATTTATTTATTCCTAGACTCTGTGGAGCCTTGACAGATACAGGCAGTCCTTGACTTATGACCCACAATTGAGCCCAAAATTTAAGTTGCTAAGTAAGACAGTTTTTAAGTGAATTTTGCCCCATTTTACAACTTTTCTTGTCCTACTTGCTAAGCAAACCACTGCAAGTTGTTAAGTTAGTAATATGATTGTTAAATGAACCTGGCTTCCCCATTGACTTTGCTTGTCAGGAAGTCGCAAGAGACGATCACGTGACTTTGGGACACCGCAGCCGTCATACAGCAGCGGCCAAACTTGTGGAAACCTTTGGGGGAAAGTGTACAGTAGAAATGCCACCTTTGGTTAAGTTTCCACCCATTTTTCTTCTAATTTCTTTATAACTGTAGCCTTGTTCACTTAATAATACTATTTTAATCGCTTTCTGGGCAACCAGTCAACTCTTTGCACCATTACTTTAATTTGATTACGTTTTACAAGCTCACTAAATGAAAGAACACCAAAAAACCCAACCAACTTGACAGCGATCACATAACACACTGACAAATGTCCTCCTCTCAGCTTCAGTACGTGAGATCAATAACTGAATCCTACTGTGATCTGATTGGCTCATTGCCAAAATAAGATGACACCCGATTGGCTCTCTAAACACTCATGCTCATTGGCTACCATCAGATGAAGGAAAGCTACCTGATATCAACCTAAACAAGTTGTACTTCCTTTTTCTAGTTATTTGGCTATAACCTTTCACAGAATACAGTACAGATAATTGAACAAACTTTGTTGCATTACATTCTTGATTAAATTATGTTTCCATTGATATATAATTTTATGGTACTACTCCAAAAAAAGTGGCATTATTAGCCATCAAACCTCAAAAGTACACTTTTCCCAAAAGGTTTCCACAATTTTGGCCACTACTGTAAATATGAGTCAGTTACCAAGCATCTGCATTTTGATCACATGCTGCAGTGGTCGTTAAGTGTGAAAAACTGTCACAAGTCACTTTCACAAATGCCGTTGTAACTTTGAACAGTCACCAAATGGGCTGTTGTAAGTCAAGGACTACCTTGTGTAAACCTTACGTTGCCCATTGACTGGACTAGAGCCAGAGGTCCCTTTTGGGCACCAGGGACCGGTTCCGTGGAGAGAGGTTTTTCCGTTGGACCGGAGGGGGCTGTGGTTTTGTGTGCTGCCTGCATCCTGTGGATGGGGCTCTCCTTGTTTGTGTGGACCGGTTACCTGCATGCTGCGGCCCGGTACCAGTCCACAGACTGGAGGTTGGGGACCCCTGGACTAGAGTGATTGTCTAGATTAATCTGATCTCTTGGTCTCCTCTGCGTTGTAGGGAAGCTCAGGATGCGGGTTCCGAATGCGACTCCTTCAATTCTTCCACTGGAAGGAAGCAGTCTCCCCCTTCAAGCCTTGACATCTATCAACCCCTGTCACCTCAAAAGACGTCCCAAGAGGATGTCTCCTTAGAACAGTCCTCTACCGGAGACTCTTCCTCTCTCACCGCCGATATTTCAAGGGGTTCGCCGGACTGCGTGGGGCTGACAGAAACTAAAAGTATGATCTTCAGTCCCGCGAGCAAGGTGTACAACGGCATTCTGGAGAAGTCCTGCAGCATGAACCAGCTCTCCAGCACCGCTCCTATCCCTAAGCCTCGGCACACCTCATGTTCTTCCACCAGCAGTGAAAGCCGAGCCGGGCACGAACCTTCTCCCGTCTCCCAGATCAGTAGCGTTTCACACGACCTGTATCAGAACGGAGAGCGAAACAAAAAACCGTCGAAAATCAAGAGCCTTTTCAAGAAGAAGTCCAAGTAAGACTGCTGGAAGAGAGATTTTTTTTTTCAACTACGGCATTCTTTTGACTTTCTGGTCATTATTACTGTTGTTATTATTATTATTTAAATTAAGAATGTAGTTGTCCGACTTTCCTAGGCTTGGGCGACACAGCAAGAAAATCTCTTAGGTCAAGTCTTTTTTTTTCTTTTTTTTTTCTTTCTCCTGTTTTAAAGTCACCTTGCATCAGCTGTCAATGAGAAATTTTCAATTTCAAGACAGTTTTACAGTCGGTTTGTCTATTTATTTCAGCTTTTTTTTTTTTTTTAGTTTATATATAAAACGTTTTTAAAATTTGAAAAAAATAAATAAATATATAAATCAGCAACACTTTTAACACAAGCTTTAACGGACTTGTAAAGCCTGCACGGGCCTTGTCAATTTTTCTTTCTTTGTTTACCAGAGCATCTTCTTAATCTTTCCATAGAAGCTACGGCATTGTGTACTGGACACGGGGCAACTTTTGAATGAAGTACAACTACTTAAATTGCACTACTGTTCTCCTGACTGGAAAGTTATCTTTGCAAGCGAAACGGTTTTAAACTCGTCAAAATAAAAGAAAGAGATGGGGTTGGTTCAACTGTTGGTGTTTTTTTTTTTTAAGGTGGTTTCTATGTAGAAGCTAGCATTTCTAACCGTTGATTTTTGGAACTGGAACCTCATTTTAAAATGCATTTATTAACCTAACGGATTGGCTCCTGTTGTAAAGATAATCCAGAGACTTCACTATGATCTTATGGCATTACACAGGCTGTCTGGGTAGAAATGTATGTCGAGAGAAGGGGCTTCTGATTCCATACCCAAGCGGTAAAATGTCGGTCCTTTTACGAGGATGGACTTTCTCAGATATTCACAAACTTTAAACCTGGGTGAGGGCGAAACGTGGGCACTTGTTTACAAACTTTGACGGTGAGAAGATGGTTGATTTGTGAATATTTGTACTGTGGCAAAGATAATAAATTGAAAATCCTATTGTGCCATGACTGGTTCGGATCATAGACGTTCCCTTTTCCAAGTCAAACTTTTTGGGTTTTTGTTCTTATATGTAACGGTACGTACAAGTTACTTGCTGTGTTGTCTATATTCTCTTCTACTCTCCTTCTTGGGAATACACAGATCGCTTTTACAGCAGAGACGATGCAGAAGAGAGAAGAGGGCTCAGCTTTCCAAAGCATTGTTAATCAGAAGTGTGACGTGGGAAACAATCCCAAACATATTGCTTTAAAAAGGCATGTAAATCAGGGGTGTTGAACCTTGGCAACTTTAAGACTCGTGGACTTCAACTCCCAGAATCCCCCAACTCCTCAATTCTGGAAGTTGGAAGTCCACAAGTCTTGACTTACAATAATTTGAGGGTGAAGGTTCATTCTTCGAGCTTGTGGGGGTTCTGTCCCAGCCTATGTGAGTCCTTGTTACTTCACAATGACAACCCCCCCCCTTTAACTAACAAGTAGGCTGGAAATGCAGGGAAAACAAATCCCTTTTATTAGTTAGGTACAGACCTGCAAAATATCCCAAAAGCAAAGGCAAACAAAACACGATGTAAACGGAGAATTGTCCAAGGCAAGCAAAACAGGATTCAAACGGAGAATTTTTCACAAGCAAGGCAAACAAAACAGGATTCCATGAAACTTGAGTCCTTTGCAAACGGTTGCCTTCAGCAACCAGCACCGCCCACACCTTCCCTTTTTATTATGCAGCCCCCCAGGCGTGGCTTCTCAATGCCTTCTCCTCCTCCCTTGGAGTCACCCCATTGCCTCCCTCTGTCCTGCTCTTGTTGCCTGTCTGCGTTTGCGAGCATCTATAATGTCTTCCAGCTGTGAGTCCTCAAGAGTTTGACTCAGCTTCCCCACACAGCTGAGTCTCAGCCTGAGCACGATTGGAAGGGCTAGGCTCTTCCGACTCTGATGGCTCTCCAGGCCCCTCTTCCTCCTCCTCTGATTCCCCGGATTCAGCTGCCGGGTCCAGTGGCTGGCACGGACTCACAACAGTGGGGTTTCATGACCAGGCTAGGTAACCTCTTCAGCAGAGTTTAGGGGATGTCCGTGTCAGTGTTCTGTTTATAAGGGCTTCGTGTGGTCAATAGGTCTTGTCATGGGTCAGTTGTGGGTGTGTCAGGTGAGGGTCTTGTGATGGGTCTTGTGTAAGTGATTGATGACTCACCAGACCCATCACCAGACCCTCACTTGACACACCCACACGTGTTCAGCGCCCTGCCACTTGTGCAAATTGAGCTGCGTGCGTGTGTGCAGCAGCCCGCCACTTGCGCAAATCGAGCTGCACGTGCCCCAGCCTGCCATTCACACAAGGGCTGTGTGTCTGGGTGTCTGGGTGTGCCAGACCAGTTCCCCTCTCCCCTCCCCCCCCTCTACCCTCCAAGCCACAAAGGTTGGGGACCTCTGTGCTAAAGCTAAGCCATGGCATTAAATATGATTCAGCCTCCCCTCCCCCCAGGTGTGCTATCTTGATTCCAGACAATAAAATGTGATGTTACGTAAAAGTACTACCAGCGTTGTAATTAGGACTCCTTTTAAAGCCTTCAAGATGACTGGAAATGTAGCAGCTACTGTAAGACGGTCGTTGTGAGTTCTGACCCATCTTTTCGTGTTTGGTATTTTTGCATGACTTTACGATGCTAGTTTTCATGTACTTGTTGGAGTCAGGTGTCAAAATAGCTGAATAAAATGTTGTTTGGTGAATGTCAAGCAAGCAGGAGCTGCTACAGCATGGTGTCATTGTAGAAGTTTAAGCTGAAGTGAAAGGCAGGAGCCAGCTCTGTTGGGAATCCTCACCTTGCAACTATTTGTTTAGTGACCATTTGAAGTGAAAAAAGTGACTTAATGACCGTTTTCCACACTTACGACCATTGCAGCATTCCCCATGGTCACGTCATCAAAATTTGGGCACTTGGCAACTGACATGGACTTAAAACAGTTGCAGCATCCAACAGTACCAAAACAGTTGCAGTCGTGATCACCCTTTGGTAACCTTCCCAATTGTATTCCCACAAGCAAAGTCGATGCAGGAAGCCAGATGTGCTTATTGACCACGTGTCTTGCTTAACAACTGTAATGCTTTGCTTAACGACTGTGGCAAAAGAGTCATAAAATGGGGCAAAAGTCACTTCACAACTGCCTGGCTTAGCAATGGGAAGTTTGAGCTCAGTGTTGGTGGTAAGTGCAGGACTGCCTTTATGTTCAAGCTTTTATCCTCATGTTTGAATTAACTCCTTAGTAACAAAAAGTTTTCCTGGGAAAAAAAAGAAAAAAACCATCAGTATTAAAGCTATGCATGCTGTAAAACTGATTCCAAACAAAGACCTTACAAGAGCATAGCATCTCTCTTCAGTTCATGAAAAAAGCAGCCAGCCTGTTTTAGGCTGAAAAAAGTTGTGCATGCTTTAAGGCAGGTCTCCAAACCTGGCAGCTTTAAGACTTTGTGGACTTCAACTCCCAGAATTCCTCAGGATTTAAAATGGCCATATTTGGAGACTCCTTCCTTAGATTTGGAGGGGAGATGGTATTATTATTATTATTCATTATTCATTATTCATTATTCATTATCATCATCACAGTCAACCAGATGTTCAGACTGGATTTGACATTTTTGTCTACCTATCCAGTCCTCCCCAAGGACCTGGGATAGGCAGATGTGGATGTTTGATGGTATTACAGATCTCGTCGCAGGATGGAAGCGGTTCCTAGTAAGGCCACCTTTTGCAATTGACTAATGGCGAATCTGTCAATGCCAATGGTGTTCAAATGGTGCTCCACCCTTGCTTGCCTTTGCCACAGTCTTTCTATTTGTAAGTCTTTGTATTTTGTTATCTTCTCCAATTCTTTCTTGTCTATTCTGCTGCCTCCTCCTCCTCCTCCTCCTCCTCCTCATTATTATTATTATTATTATTATTATTATTATTATTATTATTATTATTATTATTATTATTATTATTATTATTATTATTATTATTATTTTATCTATCCTATCCTGTCTGTGTCTATCTTATCTATCTAGCTATCCCATCCCATCCCATCCCATCCCATTGTCTGTCTGTCTGTCTGTCTGTCTGCCTGCCTGCCTGCCTGCCTGCCTGCCTACCAACCAACCAACCAACCATCTATTTTGATTCACAACCTGAGGAGACTGGTAAACTTTTAAGTCCTAACCTATGAATTCCCAGCATGGAGAGCTCCCCAGGCAGCATGGACTTGTGGACTTCAACTCCCAGAATTCCATAGCTGGCTGAGGAATTTTGGGAGTTCAACTCCACAAGTCTTAAAAGTTGCCAAATTTGGAGACTCCCAGCTTTGAAGGAGTTAACATGTTACTGTTAATGGACTGCAGCTGAGTGGAACACCTGACAGTAATTAAAGACTGTCCCAGAGATGCTGGTTTGGTGCCTCGTGAATCATTGTTTTGCTCTCCTATTGCCATAATTAGGCCTTCTTTGAAGGAGAAGGGCAGGTTAGCAATTGGAAATATAAATAAATAGATATTGGCTCGCAGTTTAAGCCCACCTTCACATTTAGCAAAAAAAGAACAACATGAAACCTCTCGAGAACGTCAGGTAAGTGAATATTGCAAAATTGCTTCTAATTTAACAAAACCATGGTTTGAAAGAAATGTCGGCTTCTGGAGAGAGGCCTAGTGCCGTTTGGTAACTAGGATTCAAATGTTTCCTGGGGGGAAAAAAGGGACTTGTCGTACCCTTTTTGGCTAACAAATATTACTAAAAAAGCTATATCTTACCTCATCAGATGCCTCAATGGGTAAATAGCTTTTGTATTAAACAGTTTTTGTTTTAATATTATCCTGATGCTCGGACTATTTTATTTTATTTTATTTATAAGATAGCTAGCTAGCTAGCTAGCTAGCTAGATGATAGATAGATAGATAGATAGATAGATAGATAGATAGATAGATAGATAGATAGATAGATAGATAGATAGATAGATAGATAGATAGATAGATAGATATCTCCAAATTTCTTTTTCTGCCAAGGCTCATATTGTAAAAAGTAAAACTGCAGTATAGCAGTTAAAATGTCAAGGTGTAATCAATCAGACCAGTCTGTCTGAAAAACTTCCCAAATTGGATATATAGGCTAGGTATGAGACAGATAGACAGTGCCTTATCAGTTTATAATTGTAATGTTAATTATATAATAACAGAGTTGGAAGGGACCTTGGAGGTCATCTAGTCCAACCCCCTGCTCAGGCAGGAAACCCTATACCATTTCGGACAAATGGCTGTCCAGTCTCTTATTAAAAGCTTCCAGTGTTGGAGCATCACAACTTCTGGAGGCAAGTTGTTCCACTGGTTAATTGTTCTAATTGTTGTTTATTGAGACCTAAGATTAACTGAAACCTTTTATATTGTAATATATATTGCCTAAACTAATATAATTCACACCCCCTCTCACATATGGTATATGCCCTAACTTGCCTTGGCACATGTAAAACAAGCATTTGCCTCCCTTCACATGATATTACGAATAATTTTTATCAAGAGAAGATTTACAAATATTTAAAAGACTACAGAAACATTAGAAGAAACAAAATATTACAAAATGGTAAAAGTAACAACAACAACGAAAAGCAAAATAAAAATAACGTGACTTCCCATCTTCACCACAGCTACAAACATTGCAATTAGCATCTCCACCTTTCCATATTGGATATCATAGTTCTCTTCTCCCCCTAAACAATAATCCTCAAAATAGCACTTACTTTTTAGCCATTTTCAACAAAAAGTCTATAAACAGTTTTCAGGTGGTTTTTTTTTAAAAAAAAATAAAAGTAGTTCTAGTTCCCTCCTTAACCAGCAAGTCAGTTTTTAACCATTCTACAAATCAACCATCTTTATAATATTTTTTTCCATTATTGGTGTTTCTGTAGGCTTCCGTTTTGTCTATATAATAGCCTCATTGCAGAAATAGTATATAAAGCCAAACGTCCATGAGCCTTATAATAATAACAACAATAACAATAATAATAAAGTTGGAAGGGGCCTTGGAGGTCATCTAGTCCAACCCCTGCTCAGGCAGGAAACCTAAGTGAGAGTCCATAAGTCCTAATAAGAAACATTCCAGTTTCATCTGTTAACTTTTAAAAATCTCTGCATCACCACATGCATTTTTATCCAGAGTCCTTTCGCTTTTTCACAAGTCCACCCTGCATGATAAAATGTCCCTTCATATTTTTTCACACTAGCCACAATGATTAAAACTTCCTTTAAAACAATTTCTCTGGTGTCATTATAGTGCACAAATAATACACTGGTGGGTTGTTGTTTTTTTAAAGCTTTCTTTTAAATTGTTTGACAATGTGAATTTTGGATCTTTAAACCACATTCTCTGAATTCTAAATATATATATATATATGTACATCATTATTTAAAGATGCCTCTGGCCCTTTCATATCGTCAGGAAACACTGAAGACATGTTATTTAAAGGAAAAGGACATTTCATTGCCAAATGGGAGATTCAGGCTGTCTTTTACCGAGTTTGAATAAAAATAATTTTCACAAATGGCTTCCTTTGAAGAGCTTTTGCTTTTTTCTTCAATCTTATTTTAGAGACAGCTCATACCCTTTCAGTTGCCACTCTATGCTACAAGGTTCAGAAATCAAAATGTTCCTTTAGAGAAGATAAAGTGTAGTCCTTCATAGAATTATAGTAATTATTTCTAAATGTGTTATCTGTAGACGTAATTTTAGCCTTCAGGGTACAATTCTTTTTTTTAGGGGGTGTGTTGAATGCGTTCATGTTTTTTGTTGTTGTTAGTTGCGAAGTCGTGTCCGACCCATCGCGACCCCATGGACAACGTTCCTCCAGACCTTCCTGTCCTCTACCATCTTCTGGAGTCCATTTAAGCTCACGCCTATTGCTTCAGTGACTCCATCCAGCCACCTCATTCTCTGTCTTCCCCTTCTTCTATTGCCCTCAATCTTTCCCAGCATTAGGCTCTTCTCCAGTGAGTCCTTCCTTTTCATTAGGTGGCCAAAGTACTTGAGTTTCAACTTCAGGATCTGGCCTTCTAAAGAGCAGTCAGGGTNAGGAGTCTTCTCCAGCACCATAGTTCAAAGGCCTCAATTCTTTTGTGCTCAGCCTTTCTTATGGTCCAACTTTCACAGCCATACATTGCAACTGGGAAAACCATGGCCTTGACTATACGTACTTTTGTTGGCAGGGTGATGTCTCTGCTTTTTAGTATGCTGTCTAGATTTGCCATAGCTTTCCTCCCCAGGAGCAAGCATCTTTTAATTTCTTGGCTGCAGTCCCCATCTGTGCTGATCTTGGAGCCCGGGAAGATAAAAATCTGTCACTACCTCCATTTCTTCCCCATCTATTTGCCAGGAATTGAGAAGGCCGGATGCCATGATCTTGGTTTTCTTAATGTTGAGTTTCAATCATGTTTTTTACAGAAGGATAAAACAAATTAAACGTGAACAGCAAAACCTTAGAGGCAATGTGGAGTGCTAATCTAAGACAACCACATTTGACTAATTCTCATGCGCATATATGTTTTCTGAAATGTGTCCTGCTGGGCACAGTGAGTATTTAGCTAGCTGGTGATTTTAAGATGCCCTGACAGTTGCGCCGTCTGACTTTGCTCACGTGGAATAACCGGCTGATAATCGTACAGTTTGGCTGCAAAAATTAATACCGTTGTGACATGATTTCCTATAACGGGCCTGGCATTCAAAAGGCTTTCTGCTTGCAATTCTGTTGGGCGAAAAAAGGAATCTTAACTGCATTGGAAGAGTCTAGATGTCTTTACGCATTTGAACCCCAGATGGCAGAATTGTCCTATTTGAAACCTTTGGATTTGCATGAATTTCAGGCACTGTCAAATTTCAAATAAGATCCTGATTTCCGCAGTAGCTTCTTTATCACCTTTTTCCCCATTAGTGTCAAATCTATCAGTAAGAGATAAGAATAGCAAGGCAGAATGTCGGAGATAGTATTCATTTTTTTGGGGGGGGGGGAAAGCTGCAAATAGGAAAGCACAGGATGAATTTAAGGTGCGTAAGTTGTGAAAGCAAAATGCATCAAAACAAGCGTGTCAGTGCTGCCATTGAAGAGAAGTATTAAATCGGTGTCAGCAGGAAAATGCAAGTATTTTAAAAGCTGGCCTGAAATCCTCAAGTTTCATGGAAGGCTGCTTAAATGTCCCAAGACTGCATGTCTGGAAATTCTCAGTCGTCCAGGTACAGAGAAGAGCAACAAAGATGATTAGGGGACTGGAGGCTAAAACATCTAAGGAACGGTTGCTGGAATTGGGTATGTCTAGTTTAATGAAGAGAAGGACGAGGGGGGGCATGATAGCAGTGTTCCAGTATCTCAGGGGCTGCCCCAAAGAAGAGGGAGTCAAGCTATTCTCCAAAGTGCCTGAAGGCAGGACAAGAAGCAATGGATGGAAACTAATCAAGGAGAGAAGCAACCTAGAACTAAGGAGAAACTTCCTGACAGTTAGAACAATTAACCAGTGGAACAACCTGCCTCCAGAAGCGGTGAATGCTCCAACACTGGAAGTTTTTAAGAAGAGACTTGACAGCCATTTGTCTGAAATGGTGTAGGGTTCCTGCCTGAGCAGGGGGTTGGACTCGATGACCTCCAAGGTCCCTTCCAACTTCATCATCATCATCATCATCATCATCATCATCATCATCATCATCATCATCATCATCATCATTATTATTATTATTATTATTATTATTATTATTATTTCCTGTTTTTCTTTGAAGACGTTTCACTTCTCATCCCAAAAGCTTCTTCCATTCTAACCAGATGGAAGGGAAGGGAAGGATTTATACTCCTTACAGACAGCTGGTCATTTGCATTCTTTTAGAGAGTCGTTGAGGCCAATTGGGGGTTTATCCACACACATTTGCCCTACTCAGGTGACCCTGAGGACACACAGACAAAGCCCCCCCCCGTGGCCTCCACATCTCTCTCTGTCTGCCAGGAGTATAAATCCTTCCATTTCCCCACCATCCAGTCAGAGCTGAAGAAGCTGCTTGGAGGAGAAGCGAAATGTCTTCAAACCAAAACAAGAAAGTCCAGTTGCCTCTTGAAAACAGCACCTTTGGGAGTTGAGACTGCATATTGCTGATGTTGTTACATGGGGCTGCAAGGTTTTGGTATTAAACCAGTGGTTCTCAACCTTTTTAATGCCGCGACCCCAACCGGTCGTAAGTCGAGGACTAAACCGGTCGTAAGTCGAGGACTAAACCGGTCGTAAGTTGAGGACTTTCCCTGCCCGGGAGCGCTGCGCATGCGTGGTTCTGTCCCCTGCGCCGGCCGAGGCGTAGCTGGCAAGCGGCAGAGACTTAGCAGGCCGACCACCAGCTGGCCCAGCCCAAGGGAGGCAAGGCACCCGCCGGAAAAGGAAAAAAAAAATGGCGGACAGCCTTGCTTGGCGACCCCCGTGAAATGGTCGATCGACCCCAAATGGGGTCGCGACCCATAGGTTGAGAACCGCTGTATTAAACGGTGTTTTGTGTTAACTTAAAAAAGGGAAGTGGTTGCAAGTTGAACTTAATTCCTGGTACCTGCATTCAAGATGGTTTGCCATGGAGTGCCTCCCAGGTGCCTCCCCCCCCTGCACTAATTCTGCTTAGCTTTCTGAATAGGCCAAGGCCAGACAGTGCTGCCATCCACTAAATTAGACAATTAAAGGAGTGTAAATTCTCAACTCCATTCAGTCGGTTTGGTAACAAGAGATCTCCCTAATGTAGCATTTATGGGTGTTGTACTGTACTCATTTAAGTAATGAACCTGTGTTCTCGCTTGGTTTAAGCATGGCTTCTTTTATTAAAATAGTGATTATTTTACAATTAATCAAACAGGAGACAGCCTTTATTAGAGGATGAGTCGTTAACAAAGGGAAATTTGTGAGCCTCTTTAAGGATGTTACAACTATGCGTTTGAAACGTGCAAGTATGTTTTTGGAACTATATTTAGCATCACTTATAGAATTAACCTGGTTTTCCAATCTCCTGATAATTTTGAGATGTGATCTGTGGGGGAAGCAGGGAAGCAGATTGCTGGGCATCATTCTTTTGCAACTGACAGAAGTAAGCAGGTTTTGGTGAATTACAGGAAAAAGAAAACCTCACCAGCCTTGCTTGCAGCGATCTTTTAGAAGAATAGAATAGAATAGAATAGAATAGAATAGAATAGAATAGAATAGAATAGAATAGAATAGAATAGAATAGAATATGGAATGGAATAAGAACAGAACAGAACAGAACAATATGGAATAAAAAGAATAGAATATGGAATGGATAGAATAGAATAGAATAGAATATGGAATAGAATAGAATAGAATAGAACAGAACAGAACAGAATATGGAATAGAATAGAATATGGAATGGAATTAGAATAGAATAGAATAGAATAGGAATAGAATATGGAATGGAATATGGAATGGAATAAGAACAGAACAGAACAGAACAATATGGAATAAAAAGAATAGAATATGGAATGGATAGAATAGAATAGAATAGAATAGAATATGGAATAGAATAGAATAGAATAGAATAGAATAGAATAGAATAGAATAGAATAGAACAGAATATGGAATAGAATAGAATATGGAATGGAATGGAATTAGAATAGAATGGAATGGAATGGAATAGAATATGGAATAGAATATGGAATAGAATAGAATATGGAATGGAATGGAATAAGAATAGAGTAGACTAGACTGGACTTGAATAGAATAGAATAGAATATGGAATAAGACTAGAGTAGAGTAGAGTAGAGTAGACTAGAGTAGACTAGACTAGACTAGAATAGAATAGAATAGAATAGAATAGAATAGAATAGAATAACAGAGTTGGAAGGGACCTTGGAGGTCTTCTAGTCCAACCCCCTGCTCAGGCAGGAAACCCTATACCATTTCAGACAAATTTTTGGAGGATTTCTGGCAAGGGAAGAAGGCTTGTTTCCCACCATCCTATTTACAGTTGGGGATCACAAAAGAGCATGAAATTAGCCAATCTCTTTGTTACTGGTTTGACATCTAAGGGTGGGATCAAATCAAATCAAATCAGTTTATTACAGCCATACGTCCAGAAACAGTAAAATATCCAATTGTAGGCTACTTACTTCCATCCATATATAAAAATGTACTGAGCATGATCCAATGATGAATAAGAACACATATAATAAAATTAATTTTAAAATTAAAAAATGATTAAAAAGATCTAAAAATAATATTTATGTTTCCAATGAATCCCCAGTGCTGCTGCACAGAATCTAGCCACCTGTGCCATAATCACAGCCTGTTTGTCCTTAAGCAACCACTAGAGATAAGTAGTGTCAGAACAGCCACGATACTTATTGATTATTGGGAGGATATGGGTTTCCCCAGTTGCAATGTATGGCTGTGAAAGTTCGACCATAAGAGAGGCTGAGCGCCAAAGAATGGAGGCCTTTGAACTCTGGTGCTGGAGAAGACTCCTGCGAGTCCCCTGGACTGCAAGGCGATCAAACCGGTCAGTCCTAGAGGAGATCAACCTTGACTGCTCTTTCGAAGGCCAGATCCTGAAGTTGAAACTCAAGTACTTTGGCCACCTAATGAGAAGGAAGGACTCACTGGAGAAGAGCCTAATGCTGGGAAAGATGGAGGGCAATAGAAGAAGGGGATGACAGAGAATGAGGTGGCTGGATGGAGTCTCTGAAGCAGTAGGCCTGAGCTTAAATGGACTCCAGAAGATGGTAGAGGACAGGAAGGCCTGGAGGAACATTGTCCGTGGGGTTGCGATGGGTCAGACACGACTTCGCAACTAACAACAACAAAATGGTTTTTTCGAATATCTCTATAGAAAGAGCATTGATGGAGTATGTCCCCAATGGTCTCCACCTCTCTTGAGCCACAGCAGTCTTTCAGCCAATGGTATCTTTTTATACTTGCCGTACAGGACAGCCGATGGAAGCGCATGGCACCATGCGAGCAAAAATGCTTGCTGACTCCAACTGGCTAAGATAACTGGTGGGAGTAACAACATATCTAATAGAGCAGACGTCCCCAACCTTTCCGGGCTCACGGCCCGGAGGGAAGGAGAGCAGCTTCAGCTCTGAGCTGACACAGTGCTGGGCTGCATTAATAGAGGGATAGAATCAAGATCACGTGAAGTATTAATACCACTTTACAATGCCTTGGTAAGGCCACACTTGGAATACTGCATCCAGTTTTGGTCACCACGATGTAAAAAAGATGCTGAGACTCTAGAAAGAGTACAGAGAAGAGCAACAAAGATGATTAGGGGACTGGAGGCTAAAGCATATAAGGAACGGTTGCTGGAATTGGGTATGTCTAGTTTAATGAAGAGAAGGACGAGGGGGGACATGATAGCAGTCTTCCAATATC
>NW_015389472.1:91689-95211 GCF_001527695.2 Protobothrops mucrosquamatus | reverse complement strand
TTATTATTATTATTATTATTATTATTATTATTATTATTATTATTATTATTATTATTATTATTATTATTATTATTATTATTATTATTATTATTATTATTATTATTATTATTAAAAACAAGAAAGTCCAGTTGCCTCGTGAAAAAAGCATTTTTGGCACAGCTGAATATTTTGAATGTGATGGCTTTCCTTGATCCGGGAAACATCTCAATTTTTCCGCCTCTGAAAAGGTCTGAAGTGGCAGGTGAAATTAATGTTTCATGTCTCGATGGCAAGCAATTGCTAAGTCATGAATCTGTTTTGAAGCATTTGAGCTGGTTTGTTTGAGAATGAACACGTTCTGTTTTGACAGGCTGGCACGGTCTTCCCTTGAGTAGTTTAGACCCTATCAGATTAATTTAATGCATCGTGTTGCTTTAATTATCTCCCATTTCCAGATTATTTTTTTGAAGCACGGATTTATACAGATAAAAACATCACTGGCCTCTTCATTAGCTTCTACATGGCCTGCAAGGAAAAAAAAAAGGCCCCTTTGTAGAGCTTCACCTGACACAACAATTAGCATAATCAGGAGTGAAATGCAAACTTACTTGACCTTGCTCATAAGTTTTGCATGCCTCGCTTTAAAGTTTTCCGCTAATGGTAATTCGTTATGGAAATGGGGAGTCCTTGGTGCTCTCTGAGGTTGGTTGTTTGTGGATGATAATGTTACTAGTTGATGATGATGATGATAATAAAGTTGGAAGGGATCTTGGAGGTCATCTAGTCCAACCCCCCCTATACCCTATACAATTTCGGACAAATGGCTGTCCAGTCTCTTCTTAAAAACTTCCAGTGTTGGAGCATTCACCACTTCTGGAGGCAGGTTGTTCCACTGGTTAATTGTTCTCCCTGTCAGGAAGTTTCTCCTTAGTTCCAGGTTGCTTCTCTCCTTGATTAGTTTCCATCCGTTGCTTCTTGTCCTGCCATCAGGCGCTTTGGAGAATAGCTTGACTCCCTTTTCTTTGGGGCAGCCCCTGAGATATTAGAACCCTGCTGTCATGTCCCCCTTCGTCCTTCTCTTCATTAAACTAGACATACCCAATTCCAGCATCCTTTCTTCATATGTTTGAGCCTCCAGTCCCCTAATCATCTTTGTTGCTCTTCTCTGTACTCTTTCTAGTACATCTTTGTGGATGATAATGTTACTAGTTGGGTAATGAAACATCTGCCAGCCAACCACCAAGCTCAGAGAGCACCCAGGACTTCACAGTTCAACTCTGGGCTTCAGAGATTCTCTTCTACTAGGACAGCAGTGTCAAACTGCCGGCCCGTGGGCCGGTGTGATGACCCAGGGCACAGCACACAGGCAATGCAGTCCAGCTGGCAATTCAAACCGCCCTTTAATTGTTTCAAATTTTCCCCAAATGCTCCCATGTTTCTGGCAAGCCTCCCCACATAGGAAGACCCACATACCTTCAGCTGCCTCAGGCTGCAAGCAGTTTCACATACAGTCTGATTAGGAGAGGATTTTACTCAAGGCCACGGAGATAACGAGGAAATGACACAGACAGCATAAATCTAACGAGTCTGTGTGAATACACGCTTGCCTGCGCAGTTTCGAAAGGGAAGCCAAAATATAGTCTGAGATTTTTATCCAAGCAACATTGTCAGCCAGTCCAATAGTCAGAGTTTCAGGGTTTCCAAGCAGAAGTCACAGAACAATAGATTAGCAACAACACACACAAAACTCCAAGGAATCAGCGTTTGTTCCTGACAAATGCCTCTCCCCACAGCGTCTCCTTAAATCTCAGTCTCCAGGGGTGCCTTGTGGAGAGGGGTGGGACGCTCTCCTCCCGAGTAGTTGAGCCTGCCTGCGTTGTTCCCTCCTTCTCTCCACTCTCCGTGCTCTAGGATCAGGAGGGGGTGGCCCTTGCTCATCGCCTGAACTCTGTCTCTCCTGTTCCTCATGTCCCACTCCTGAAGGGCCCTGGCCTGCCTCGGCCTGCTCTTCCCCACATTCCTCTGAAGCCACAGACTCCTCTTCCTCGACCTCCATAGGGTCCCGTTCTAGCTCATTTTCCTCCACAGATTCAGGCTCCGATGGAGGCATGATAGCCAGTTTCATCATACCGAAGCCACACCCACCCCATTGCCAGCAATGCAAAAAGAGTTGCGATACGTCGCGACACGTCATGTGACGTGGCGAGTTTGACACCCGTGCACTAGAATTACGGAAATGTTTGTGTGAATCTTCTACACTAAGAATTCTTCTTCGAGCAGTTCAAACATGAAGGCTAGGCTTTGTGCAGCATCCAATGTTGAATTATTGTGCTAAAATAAGATATGTTTGCGGGTTGCCTAGTATCCCCCAGAAAGTCCATACATTCATCCTTGAATTCTATTGGTAAGAAATCAATAGATACTATCCTTCCATCCCCCCCACCATCCAGCTACAACTGAGGAAGCCTCTTGGATGAGGAAGCAAAATGTTGTCTCTTCTTCCTCAAATAAAAAGCAGTCCAGTTGCCTTTTGAAAAAGGCACCTTGGACACAACTATAACCTGGATGGCTGAGAATCTCCATAGAGATGTTGGTAAGAAGAAAAAAAACACATAGTAAAGTCTTCAAGTCAAGCTTGGTTTCAGATGGCTTCATGGGAATATCCATGTACTTTTCTTGGAAACGTTGAAATAAATTGCAATTACTTTCCTCCAAGGTGTTCTTCCAGTTTCCCACTCTAATCTATTGCCTTCTCTTCTCCTGATAGTTTCCCATCTGGATATTAACTAGGCATATAGCAATAGAACTTACATACCGCTTCACAGCTCTGTCTAAGCAGTTTACAGAGTCCACATATTGCCCTCAACAATCTGGTTCCTCATTTTACCGACCTCGGAAGGATGGAAGGCTGAGTCAACCTTGAGCTGGTCATGATCAAACTGCTGGCAGTGGGCAGAATTAGCCTGCAATACTGCATTTTAACCACCATGCCACCATGGCAATGGAATAGAAGAATAGCATAGAAATAGAAATAGCACTTAGAATTACATACCACTTCAAAGAGCTTTACAGCCCTCTCTAAGCAGTTTACAGAGTCCACATATTGCCCTCAACAATCTGGGTCCTCATTTTAATCATCCTGGAAAGATGGAAGGCTGAGTCAACCTTGAGCCAGTCAGGATCAAACTGCTGGCAGTGGGCAGAATTAACCTGCAATACTGTACTCTAACCACTGTGCCACCACGGTATATATTCTGCAGGGGGAAAAATACATCTATGGATTATTATTATTTTTTGCCTAGGATGCAGTTGTTAAAACTCCACACATGAATTGGAAATAACTTAAATCTACCCTTACCCTTTCCAAGTTCTTTTTTTTTCTTTTTGAAAACCTGTCTCCCCAGCTATATCAACTACTACTACTACTACTACTACTACTACTTCTTCTTCTTCTTCTTCTTCTTCTTCTTCTTCTTCTTCTTCTTCTTCTTCTTCTTCTTCTTCTTCTTCTTCTTCTTCTTCTTCTTCTTCTTCTCCTCCTCC
>NW_015389472.1:72242-90269 GCF_001527695.2 Protobothrops mucrosquamatus | reverse complement strand
TCCCCTCCTCCTCCTCCTCCTCCTCCTCCTCCTCCTCCTCCTTCTCCTTCTCCTTCTCCTTCTCCTTCTCCTTCTTCTTCTTCTTCTTCTAAAAAACCCCCTAAATACTGATTTGCAACCTAACTCAGTTCCCGTATCTATTCATAATATCAATACAGACCTAAAAAGACTATTATCATATCAGAGGAGCACGCCACGGTTCCTCTTTCAATGTTATGGCTATGTTCATCTGTCACAGCACTCATTGTACAAATGCATATTCTATACATAAAACAAAATATGAACACAATGCTTTGCTTTGTGTTTCCCGAAGTGCTGTATCCAAACACTAGCCAGGTGACTTTTTCACTTCCCCAGAAAGCTCTGCAATAAATCTCTTTGATGAGTGAATTACAGGTCCTTGAGTTACAACAACAGTTGAGCCCAAAACGTATGTTGCCAAGTGAAATATTTGTTAAGTGAGTGTGCCCCATTTTTACAACTTTGCTTGCCACAGCTGTTAAGTGAATCATTGCGTTTGATAAGTTGGTAACACGATTGTTCAGTGAAACTGGCTCCCCCCTATTGACTTGGCTTTCCTGAAGGTCGCAAAAGTGGATCGTATGACCCCCGGGGACGCTGTGACTGTCGTAAATATGAGTCGGTCGCCAAGCGCCTGAATTTTGACCCTGTTACCATGGGGAAGCTGCAGTGGCTGTAATTGTGAAAAAAAAAAGGTCATGTCACTTTTTTTCAGCGCGGTTGTAATGTTGAACGGCCACTAAATGAACTGATGTAAGTCGAGGACCACCTGTACAAAGACTGATTTTATTGCTGTGGTGTATCGCAAATCATAAATGTACGGCTGAGCTACACTTTATCGGGGAAAAAAACCCCCAGCACCCTCTCTTCCAGATTGTTGAAGTCTTATTATGCTGCATATGTTCACCGTATCCTCTGTGCAAGAACATTTTTCAATGACAATTGTCATGGTTCCGAAAGATGAAACTCTTCAAAGACCTTTGAGGCATTGTTTACCTTAAAGAATCTTTAATTGAGAAACATAGTTTCGGCACGTACATAGGCGAAGCCAAAATCTGAATTCTCCTCCCCTAAACACATAGTATCGAAGCATAATTCACTCCTCCATTTAACAGTCATTAATCACATTCTCCAATTAGTTTGAAGTGCGAACTTTCCATAACCCGGCCATTTCTTATCTCCTCTTATTACAAACAACCTTGAAGAATACTCTACTGAGATATTGTTATGGCTAACTAATCCCCATGCACATTCTTCCCCCTCCCCTCCAGCACCATCTAATTCTATCGCTAAAAGTAATACACTGGTTAAATAGAAAATGGCTGCATCTTCGTATATTGTCAAAGCAAGAACATCCGATGTTAGCAGCGTTGACAACAATATTATTTTAATGGGGTGGAATCGCCTGCTAGAGGTATTAAGAGGGGCCTGAATTTGGAGTTCTTGCACTGGCCTGACCTCCCCCAGAATCCTCGAGGTCTTATCTTGCCATTCTTAGGGGAATGAAGTCAGTGTGGTGTGATTCTTGTAATAGAGCTGACTAGCAATAAAATTCCCATTGATGCTCTTTACGAGGGGTCCTGGTTGCTTTCACCCAGCAAGTCAATATTTCACTGTTTATCATCTCTTATTTTACAGTTTCTCAGTCTTGCAAGATCTGAGGGGTCCTTGGTGCTCTCTGAGCTTGCTTGTTTTGTTGCAGTGGTGGTTTCATGACCCAAACTAGGTAACATCATCAGAACTAGCATTGATGAGGTTGCCTAGTTTGGGTCACAAAACCTCTGCAAGAAAACAAGCAAGTTCAGAGAGCACCAAGGACCCCCCGTGTCAACCCAGAGCTACAAATACCCTCCTTTTATCAGTCTTGCAAGATTGTCCAGGCAAGAAATACCCAGAGATGACCTTGTCCTACTTTATTGTAAAGTTGCATTAACAGCATCTTAAAAGACTGACTAATCAAGGAGAGAAGCAACCTTGGAATTGAGGAGAAACTTCCTAACAGTGAGGACAATTAACCAGAAGTTGTACGTGCTTCATCACTGGAGTTTTTAAAGAAGAGACTTGACAGCCACTTGTCTGAAATGGTCTAGAGTCTTCTGCTTGAGCAGGGGGTTGGACTAGAAGACCTCCACGGTCCTTCCAGCTCTATTCTGATTGACTGATTGATTGATTTCTCCCCTTCTCTCTTTTTAATCTGTGGAAAACTAGCGAGGGTCCCTTCTGAAGCCCTTCCCATGCTTTCCCCCCACTTATCAGACCATAGTCTAAGCCAAGGGTAAGCAAACTTGGCTCTTTTATGACTCGTGGACTTCAACTCCCAGAATTCCTGAGCCAGCAATGGCTCAGCTTGGAAACCTCTCCCTTTCCCCTCAGCATGGCTGGCTCAGGAATTCTGGGAGTTGAAGTCCACGAGTCATAAAAGAGTCAAGGTTGCCTACCTCTGGAAGCTGTGGGTCTTCCCCCACCTTCCAAGGTCATTCACATATACATACATTCACCCCATTTCTCTACTCCCAGAAGTAGGATACTTCATACAATGCAGGAAGACAACTATGATTTCTGAAAGCTGGTAAGCTTTCATTGTTAAATGCTAAAAAGCATTACAGTATTAAATTCACTACTTGCTGTCTTTTCTAAACATTTTGCTAGGGTATCAAAAAGTTGGGTCAAAAAAGCCAAGATGGTGGTCACAGCAATGTAGTTGGACCTCTGCCTTTTCCCATCACACCACTGAGGCTGTCATATTGAGTTTTTTTTTTAACATACCTCATCTGGTACACCTAACATATTGGTCTATGTAGTAGGATGCTAGCATGTTAACTTAAGTTGCTTTCCTTCTTGTATAAGCCAAAATCTCTTTTTCCTTCAGTAATGTTTCGATTTAGTGCCCTCTTTAGCTGTTTTCCTCTTGCAGATGTTCCCAGTTGATTAAAATTTACTGCATCCATTTCTGTATAAAATGCTCTTTTACTCCTGCATTTGTCTTGACATGTGTACGGTTTGAATCGGTAACTGTTGTGCCCGAAGCAAAAGAGAGAAATAAAGACGAGTATTTTTTACTTTCTTGTGTCACTGCTGAGAAGTTTGCATTTGTTGTTCACTAGCAGGCCAAGAAAATTAAAACGGTGATAATTAGTATGTAAACGATGATTGCATCTGAAAGTGGGAACAATCTGAATCACATACGTTAATTTTTTCTACTGAAATGCTAAACGACGTATCACAGATCAGTTATGGCAGCTAACTCTCGTATTCAGAGAGATCCCAATTTTTTACATGCCAAACATACTGTATATGAACAGAAGGTATGTATTCTTCCTTGTTAATTACTCTTGATGTAATTAAGAGGGAAAACACAAATCCATACCCACAGCCAGTATTGGAGATTGATTCTGCAACCTTGTGCTCCTGGATCTCCTGACCTGTGGGCTAATTACACGAGCCAAGCAAATTGTGTCACTATAATAAGCACTGAATTGCGTTGATGCTGCACTTTGGAGTCTGTGTTTTCTCGCACCCTGTAACAGCTTAGGTTGCAAAAAGGTGGAGTGGTATGATGTTCATTTAGACATTAATTGCTGCTGGTTCCTCACCTAGCTCATTTTGCTATAAACCAAAGGGATTTGGTTCATGGCGAAATGGTTTATAACCGTTTTGCTTGGATACAGAGCGTCATCAGCAATGCATGCTCCTTGTAACCCCAAAGCTTTAGCACAGATGGTGGATCGTGTCTGCTTTTGAAGATGCTGAGTTGGGCTGATTCAAAATAAGCTCAACGGAGGTTTCCAGTATTTGCAAAGCTGGTTTAGCTGCACACAATGCATCCTTATCGCTTTGTATCTTAACGGGGAGCCTTGCATTTTCCTTCTCAGGAGTGCCCAATAGATGTCTCTGGAGGTTTAGAAATGGGACACGTCTACTCCCTTTAGCGTCTAGATCCCTTCAGGGATCTGCCTTTTGAACATAGATTGGCTATGCATTCCCTCAGTTTCCTTTTAGAATGGGTCTATTAATCCACACGAAATAGTGGGAAATAAAATATATATGTCAAATCTACATAACTGAAATAACCAATGCAGGCATCTCAGTTGATCATGGAATTAGAATAGAATAAAGCTGGAAGGGACCTTGGAGTCTTCTATTACAGCCCCTCCGCTCAAGTAGGACAACCTATACCAAGGGTAGACAACCTTGGCTCTTTTATGACTCGTGGACTTCAACTCCCAGAATTCCTGAGCCAGCCATGCTGAGGTACAGGGAGAGGTTTCCAAGCTGGCTCAGGAATTCTGGGAGTTGAAGTCCACGAGTCATAAAAGAGCCGAGGTTGCCTACCCCTGACCTATACCATCTCAAACAAGTGACTGTCCAGTCTCTTCTTAAAAATCTCCAGTGATGGAGCACCCATGATTTCCAAAGACAAGCGGTTCCACTGGTTAATTGTCCTCACTGTTAGGAAGTTTCTCCTTAATTCCAGGTTGCTTCTCTCTTTGGTCAGTTTCCAATCATTGTTTCTTGTCCTGCCCTCTGGTGCTTTGGAGAATAATTTGACCTCCTCTTCTTGGTGGCAGCCCCTCAAATACTGGAACATTGCTATCATGTCTCCCCTATTTCTTCTTTTCTTTAGACTAGCCAAACCCAAGTCCCGCAGCCGTTCTTCGTAAGTTTTGGTCTCCAGGCCTTGGTTCATCTTAGTTGCTCTTCTCTGAACTTTTTCCAAGGTCTCAACATCTTTTTGTAGTATGGTGACCAAAATTGGTTGCAGTATTCCAGGTGTGGTCTCAACATTATCTCAACAGGACATGATAACTGTCTTCCAATATTTGAGGCGCTATCACAGAGAAGAAAGATTGACTTATTCACCAAAGCACCAGAGGGCAGAACAAGAAACAAGGGGGTGGAAGCTTATGAAAGAGCAATCCAATCTAGAAGTAAGGAGAAATTTTCAGACAGAACAGTTAATCAAAGGCACAGCATGCTTCTTGAAGTTATGGGGGCTCCATTGCTGGAGGTTTCCAAAAGTAGAATGGACAACCATTTGACCTCGTTGGACTAGAACAGGGCTTTTCAACCAGTGGTACGGGTACCACCTGTGGTACATTGGCACCTGGCAGGTGGTACGCGACCATCCTAGAAAAGTGGTAGCGGGGGAGGGGAATGAGCTGAACTGGTGGCAGCACCGCACAAGCCTGAGCGAGAGATGGCTGGAGCTGCAGGGCTGTCAGGGCTCAGTGGAAGCGCCAGGATCAGCGCCAGCCTCCAGCTGGAGCTCGGCGCTGATCCTGGTGTTTCTGCTGAGCCCAGAAGAAGAGCCGATCAGCTGGAATGTTGCAGCCTCTCCAGGGTCTTGTTATTTACATTCAGATGCTTGGCAACTGATTCACATTTATGATGGTCACAGTGTCCCAGGGTCATGTGAAGTGACCAAAACCTGCTGCAACCATCCAGCAGACGGGGGGAATAAAAACCAAACACCCCCCCTCCACCCCTGCTGCCAATCCTCAACAGAAATGCTCACAACAATGAAAACCTCAGACAGGAGGAAGAGCGCCGCTGGGTGGGCAGGCAGGTGTCTTGCTCGGCTGTGCCTTGGGGGGGAACTTTTTTCAGTGCCATTGCAACTTCAAACAGTCACTAAGCGAACTGTTGTAAGTCGAGGACTACCTGTACTTTATAACTTTTTTTCCTTTTTTTTTTTTTTTGGTCATCACGTTTTTGACACCTTGCTAGGCGACTGGTGGTACTCGGATATTGCCATATCCTAAAAGTGGTACAGTGGGTGAAAAGGTTGAAAAGCCCTGGACTAGAAGACCTTCAGTGTCCCTGCCAGCCCCAAAATTCTGCATTTTATGTTTTCTCTATTCTCTAGTTGCAGATCAGATCTTCAAAGTCTTCTTGATTTCTCCCTTTTCTCTGAGATATTCTCCCCCTTCCCTTCTCTTTGCAACTCTTTTCCAAATGAACTAATGATTTTTTTTAAATCTTTTAAAAAAAATCTTTAAAGAAATCTTTATCCCTAAAATAACACCAGCCCGGGTTGCAATCTTTTTGGAAGGGGATGGAGCGAACCACCCTCCTCCTGTCCTCATTTACTCTTATTTTCTTTGATTCATTAGTTTTTCTATTTCACTTTGCTGTCTCTGAATTAAATCCACTGCTATGGCAACTCAAAGAGGTAAAGTGTGGCCGAAGCTGCCCACGCATCTCTGGAGAAGAATGGATACTTGAATGTCTAGACTCAACACATTAAAACCCCACATTCTTTCCAACCTCAATTGTAAAGAAGGGTAGTAAGAAACTTCTATAAGCATCTCGTTGGAAGACCCAGACAGTGAAAAAAAAATGTGGGCAGTGAGTGCTTATTCCATTTTTCTTTTGTTGCTACTTGAGAAGTTTCTTCTGCTGACTATATTTCTATCTGTGCTCAAACTAAGGCAGAATTTTGATGCTTCTGCTGTCAGGGTGTTGCTTTTGCTTGTGCGATTTTAGCCATGTACCTCTCAAACCTGTTTATATTTTGCTGTGGTTTCCACAAGAAGGTTTGGGATGCTGTGCCAAAACAACTCCATCCTTCTGGCCAACTCTGATGACAAACATGTTTCTCCTCTGATTGAAGGCAGCACTTTGTCCAAAAGTAATCCTGGTTTTATTTCTCTTCTTCCATCTTTTCAGTCCCATCTAGGCTTCCTCCTACGAGTTTGCTCCACACTTCTAAATGATTCAGGGTCTTCCATCTAATCAAGGGGGTCCCCAACCCCTGGGCTTGTGGTCCAATACCAGGCCACGTGAGTGATGGGCAAGTGCACACATGAGTGGAGGACAGCCGAGACAATTATAGAAAGTTCGCTTCCCATTATTCAGGACAGTGCTTTCAAGTGTTATGTGCTTAGAGCTCGGAGCATTGTTAGAGACCCCACATACCCCCACTGTCAACCTTGCTAATATTGGATGTTCTTGCTTTGACAATGATGGAGATACAGCCTTTTTCTTTCTGTTGCTTTACTCTTAGAATTCGATGATACTGGGGGGGAGGGGGAGGAATGTGATGGGGGTTAGTTAGACATACAATATTGTAATAAGAGCTGATAAAGGAATGGCGGAATAGAAGAACTGGGCGGAAAGCCAGCATTTCAAACTAATTGAAAAATGTGATTTATGACTGTTAGTTGTAGGAAGGAATTGTGCTTTGATCTATGTGCTGAAGGGAGGGGAAGTCAGATTTTGGCTTCAATTATGTACGGGCCAAAGCTATGCTGCTCGAATAAAGATTCTTTAAGGTAAACAATGCCTCAAAGTTCTTTGAAGGTAAACAATGCCTCAAAGTTCTTTGAAGAGTTTCATCTTTCGGAACTATGACACCCACTTCGTGGTCTGCTCCCCTCTGGGAGGAGGTTTCAAAGTATTTATAGCAGGACTACTTGCTTCTGTAATACAGAGGTCCCCAACCTTTTGGGCACTAGGGACCGGTTCTGCGGAGAAAGGTTTTTCCACAGACCGGAGAGTGCTGCCTGCATCCCACAGATAGGGCTTTGCTTGTTTGTGCAGACCGGTTGCTGGCATGCCATGGCCCGGTACTGGTCTACGGACCGGGGGTTGGGGACACCTGCTGTAATAGCTTTGTTCCCTATGCCATTCGTCTTGTAAACTCGCAAGATTCATTTCTCTCGCCATGTATATGTATACATCCAGGGTAGACTGTGTTGTCTCTTTGTAACATATTTTTTGTCATATTTATGTAGTGTATATTGGAGGTGGTGACCCTTTGAGAGCTGTATGCAACGAAATTTTGTTTTAATGTATGCCGATTAGTGTACATTTAAAGTGACAATAAAGTTATTCTATGTTTATGGAGGATGCTTGTGCTCCTGCGTGAAGCTCCATTCAGGCTCTTGCATGATCACAAGCACCCTTCGCTCACACAAATGGAGCTTCATATACAAGCAAAGTGCCTGCTACTTGTGCAAGTGGAGCTTTGTGCACGGGCGCAAGCGCCTTCTGTTCACACACAAAGCTCCATTTGTGCACAGGAGGGCACATGCACCCTCCACTCACACCAATGGACCTGTGTGCACACACATGCACCTGCCATTCACATGCCCCCCGCTGCACTGGGCCAGGCCACCACAGTTAAAAGGTTGGGGACCATTGATCTAAACAGCTGACCAAGTCACTCCTGCCTTAGTCCACCCCGTCTTGACTATTGCAATGTGCTGTACGTGGGGCTGCCCTTGAAAAGTATCTTGAAGCTTCAAATTGGTCCAAAATACAGCAGCCCACAGTTTTTTATGCAGGCCCAGATGTGCACATGTGTTATCTCTCCTGTGGGAATGGTATTGATTGCTGATGTGCGTCTGGGTCCAATTCAAGGTGCTGGTTGTCACCTTTAAAGCCCTACATGACTTGGAACCAGATTATTTCAAGGACTGCCCTTTTCTGGTCACACCTGACCCACCAGAGTGGGGAGACAGGGAATGTGGCAGATCCCCTCTCCGAAGGAAGTACAATTAGTGGATCTAAAGAGAAGGGCCTTGTCTGTAGTGATTCCTTCCCTATGGAATACCATTCCTGCAGAGATAAGATTAGACCCCACTTTGATACTCTTTCCCAAAGTCCTGAAAACCTGGTTTTTGCCAATAGGCCTGGAGAACCCAGAGTGGGATGGAGCCCACTGATTGGCTGATTGCTATCTCCACGAGGTTATTGCTTTTGTTGTTGTTTTATACGGGATTTTTATTTTTCTAAGCTGCCCAGAATCCCTGAATGTGAGTTGGGAAGCCATATAAATTTTTCTTAAATCAATAAATAACACGAATTGAGACAGAAAAAGATCCTGTGAAGGTTGTAAATGTGGACATTGGTTGCAAAGTTACTTTTCATCACTGTCATAATGTAGAACTGTTGCTGACCTTGAGGCAGTTGCTAAGCAAGATCTATCTGTGGCACAAGCCTTTGAATCCACATTGATCCAATCAAAGTGTGGCTGACACCTAACTCTGTGGTGTCTCGACATTATTTTTTTTACAATTAGATTAAATTAGATAACCTTTATTGTCATTTTTTTCCCCTGTGGGCACAATGGCACATATTAAAAATGAAATTTAGTTGCTTGCTCTCAAGTGTTACTTACATAGCACACATTTAAAACAAACTATATACAATGTATGTATAGACCTACACCCTTACCTATAAGTAACATATAAATATTATGCACTGTCCATCTTGAATGCATAATGGAAGGAGGAAGCTTTAGAGTTCACAAGATTAATACTGTATGGAACAAAGCTGTGACTGAATCTGGATGTTCTGCTTCGGATACCACGGAGCCCCTGTTGTGATTCCTCGCCAGCCAGTGGACTCGGCAGCTGAGTCTGAGGAATCAGATGAGGAGGAGGGGCCTGGAGTGACATCAGAGTCAGAGGAAGGCTCTGGGGAGCTCCAAGACTTACAGTCTGACAAGGAGCCTGGCCCCTCTACTCGCGCTCAGGCTGAGACACAGCTGTGCTGGGAGTCTGAGTTGGACAGTGATGAATCAGAGCTGGGAGATATCCAGGATGCACGAAAATGCCAGTAAGAAAAGAGAGTAGGACAGAGGAATGCAATGGGGTGGCTCCAAAGGCAAAGGAGAAGGCATTAGGAAGCCACGCCTTGGCTGCATATTGAAGGGGAAGGTGTGGGAGGTGCTGGTTGCCGAAGGCAACCGTTCATATTGAGGATCGAGTTTCTGTGAACTGTGTTTGTTTGCCTGTGTTTGAGACATTGACTCAGGTCTGTGAATATTAAAAGGGGATTGGTTTTTTCCTGCAGTTCCAGCCTGCTTGTTGGAAGAGGGGTTTCTCCTTGTGAGCTTAACAAGGACTCATATAGGCTGGAACAGAACAGCCCCTCCCAGAAGGTAACAAGGAAAACAGGTTGTGAAGAGGTTGTGTAGTGTCCCAGACAATCTTGCGGACCCTGCTCAAGCAACGCTTATGTGCTATGTCCTGGGTGGAAGGGAGGCAACTGCCAATAATCTTTTCTGCCATCCTAATTACTCTCTGCACCGCCTTCCTGTCTGAAGCAGTGATTGTTCTCCATGCTGTTTTTAAACACTTAATACATTCCTATCTGTGCTCGGTGTTTGAACTTCCCAACTGGGTTAATGACGTCTTAGGTGAGCTTCGGACCAAACCTTCAGAGTCTTTGGAGAATATTCTTGCCTTCTTTAGTATATAGAATAGATAGCTTTTTTTTTTCACCAGAAACTGTCAGGTAGCCTCAAAAGGAGAGTCCAATTGCTGGAAATGCATCTTATGCCATAAACTCAATTAAATGTTATGTGCATCCTGTACATATAGGTGTCTTGAGTTTTGGAAAGAAAATAATGGAATTAAATGTGAGGCATAGCACCGGTGGGAGCTTACGATGGAAAATTAGTCAAAACATGTCTGTGATTGATTCTGATTGCATTGATAAAAATAATCTAATGGGAGACCTCTGAGACATAATACAGTTTTAGCCCTTTGGAGCCCTGTGGCTTCCTTGTTAGCTGCACAAAGACTTTAAAGCAAAGGCAGTCTTTCTGGAGATATTCATAACAGAATTAAAGAACCAGGTCACTTAGGAAAATGCAGCTGACTCAGCTGAGCCTACAGCAGGGCATTAAAGTTGGAGATTAATTTTGGGACAGGCTAAGAATAAATCTATTGCAGGCACACCTGCTACGAAACCGTAAGTACCCGCTTTAATAATTTGTAATGATGGTACAGTAAGTATCCGACGTTTTCCTTATTGGTTGAAAAGCTTTCTAATGAAGGCTCTTTTTAATTATGTGGCCGACTTGATAGGTCAGACCAATGAGTTTGGGGTGACGCTTTAGAGCGGGGGTCTTCAAACGTGGCCCTTTTATGACTTGTGGACTTCAACTCCCAGAATTCCTCGGCCAGCGTGCCTGGCTGAAGAATTCTGGGAGTTGAAGTCCACAAGTCATAAAAGGGCCAAGTTTGAAGACCCCTGGTTTAGACAATCGAAAAGATTAAAAAAAACCTAAACATTCCTCTTTAGCACCAAAAGAGAACATGAAGTATGATGTCTGCTGTTGGAATGGACAACCCACCATGACCAGTTTGGCACAGCCAGCTTGCCACCACCAAGTCACCTCTGCCAACTCACCCCAGGACAATCCCACAAGCCAACTTACTGCAGGAGCATCATGGCCAGCCAGAGGGACAGCCAGACAGGAGGGCAGAGCACAGAGTGGCAGCAACGGCCAAGGGCTTCCCATTTTCACACACTCTCACTGCCATTGCCACTGCGCCGACCTCTGGGCCAAACAGACTGGGGATGGACAGCAGAGATGGATAGCAGAGAGGTTTTGTGCAGTAGCATAACAGCCGAGGGATCACGGGGCTCTGCACCCTTTGGCTGATTTCTGCCTGCTAGGGAACCTTAAATGAGTCTGAAGTTGCCCCGTAGAGGCAACAAAGAAGGAAGGAAGTCCCGCCGATTGTGGAGAGAGGGTGGTCGATCCAATCGGTTTGGGGAAAGGCCTTCAGAAATTGGCAGGAGAAAGGCTAGCTAATGTCAGAGTCTAGCCCAAGCTACAAGCACCCGAAGCCCAAAAACACTACTTTAAGCTGACTGTAAACAATGTGTTTGGAACTGGGTAAGGACATCACATTTTCACACACCCCAGTGCTGCCACCATCCTTGGCCTGTTCAGCCTGGAGCTTGGCATGGTGGCAGTGGCAGGGGATGTGAAAATGGGGAGCTCCCTGCCCCTGCTCTGTGCCCTGCCCACCTGCCTGGCTCTTTTTCTAGTGACCTGTGTCAAGTTATCCCCACGGTGTGTTGGCTGTGTGGAGTTGTCTGGGGCGATTCAGTGGCATCAGTTGGCAGAGATGAATTGCTAGTGGCAAGCTGGCAGTGGTGACCAGGGGTATAAACTGGCGGCCCATGGGCTGGATGCCATGCCCACCCCGGCTCCAGAAAGGCAAAAAAAAATAAATCACAATATGTCACGTGACGCAATTAAGTTTGACACCCGTGTGCTAGACCCTTCTGCTGTAGCTGTTATAAATAAATGAAAGCCAAACAATGTTGGCAGGCGCATTTCATGGACCAAGCAGAGTTAACTTTTCTTGAGGAATTTTCAGATGAAGGACACACAATAACTAGAAAATTGTTGAACTCTCTTCTAGGAGATGATAAGCGTTTTTCTCCCCTACTATAATCTCTTCAAAAAATCCAAGATAAATTAGCACGGAAAGCTATGTTTGGACTCAACAGATAAGGACTAGAGAATAAAGTAGAGCATGGTGATTTTCCAACTGCGATCTGTAGATGTCTATGGAGACTCTCAATCATCCAGGTCATGATTTTCCCAAAGCTGCTTGCTTTCTTTCTTTCTTTCTTTCTTTCTTTCTTTCTTTCTTTCTTTCTTTCTTTCTTTCTTTCTTTCTTTCTTTCTTTCTTTCTTTCTTTCTTCCTTCCTTCCTTCTTTCCTTCCTTCCTTCCTTCCTTCCTTCCTTCCTTTCTTTCTTTCAAAAGGCAACTGGGCTTTCTTGGGTTTTTCCTTTGAAAATGTTTTGCTTCTCATCCAAGAAGCTTCTTCACTTCTTACTGACTGGTGGGGAATGGAAGGATTTATATTCTTTGCAGTCATCTGATCATTAGCAATCTGAAAGTTGGTGGTTAGATCTCCGAGAGGCCACTTGGGGTTTATCCGTATCCTCAGAGTCACCTGAAATGGGTGGGGAACCTTCTTGGAATGGCTAAGATACTAATTCATAATTTGTAAGGGCTCTTTAAAACCAATCTGTTTGATGAATCATGGAATCATGGTTTCCAAGGCGATTCAGTCTCGGAGAACATGCATTCGCGGAGGTTGCCTAACATGCTTTAACCCAGCTGTGGAAAATGATTTGATTAAAATCCTGCAACTCAAACGACAGTTCCTCCTGGAGTGGGTAGCTTTTCAAAATGTCACACCTCTTGAATTCCAAGGGCTGTAATGTAATAAGTCTGTTCTTGATTAACACCTTTAATGTACCTGTTGATATGGACCCCCATGCTATCCTGAAATATCACTGAGATATTTCAGGGAGCTTTGAATACCTAGAGGGGACTAAGTACAGTATTAAATATTGAATATAATTACTTTCCTATTGAAGCAGTGTTAAGCAATTAGTCTCTCCCTACACCCTCCTTTGAGGATTCATTTTTCTTCCATTTTCCCAAAGAATCATTCTTCACAGGCAATGCCAATAGTGCAGTTTTTTCTTCTCTTTGTCACTCAACACAGTTGACGGGAGAGTTCTGGGGATTGAATTCCACTCATCTGAAAGTTCCCAAAGTGGATAAACATTGATTTAAACTAGAGGGTAGGGAACCATGGCCCTTTTATGACTTGTGGGCTTCAACTCCCAGAATTCCTGAGCCAGCCATGCTGGCTCAGGAAATCTGGGAGTTGAAGTCCACAAGTCATAAAGGGGTCATAGTTCCCCACCTCTGATCTAAACCATATAACATATAATCCACATAATAGATAACCAGTCTGTGCAATTGGAGATAGCTGGAACTTAAATTGAGATTCTACAAGCTTTGTAGCTCTATGCAGGTTTAGAACTTACTTCAAGGAAAACTGTGACCCCACTCCCTCCTTTTAATGGCTTCATAACTCTAATAGCAATTGCTAAAATATTGAGATGTAGTTTCCTGCCATTTTAAGGCAAGAAATGGTAATGTGGAAATGGTACATGGAAATGGTAATGTGGTAGGAACGCACCTCCCCAATCCTTTTTACTATGCCCCTCCCCCAAATCACAAGAATAAAACTCAGGAAAAAATATACAGAAACCACTGGCTATTGCGAAAAGCAGAAACATTGAATCAAGCCTGTTGATTCACAAAGAGAGCTCAATGGAGGCAATAGACAGACTAAAGAAAAGGGGGTAAAATTAATTACATTTGTTTGACAGGATTAAAACCAAAGGAAGCCAATATTTTAGACCCATTGCTGGCCTTTGCGAAACAAGCTAAGCAAATCTAATAACAAAAGCACAAAGCAAGCCTCCAAATTACAAAATACTGTAAAACTGTATAAAAACCCTTGTACTCATCAAATCAATTTGTTAGCTGTCCCAGAACTGCATGCTGTTGTTGGTTCATCAATAAACCTACTTTCTTAAGCAGCCTCCATTTTATTCCCAGCTTGGAACTGGACCTGATTTTTCTTTCAACCGTAGCATATTGAACATATTTTCCCCAAAGTATTCGAAGAAAATTTCTAAACTCTACCCATTTGCTTCACTCTCCAATCCACTGGAGTCTTCTAGCTCTTCCCAAATATAGGTGCCCTTCTCAGCCACCAAAATGTTCTTTATGTCTTAAGGTGGCAAAATTAAAAAATATTATTTTCATGCTTGAGACAGTTTCTCTTAATACATTGATTTTTGTGAGGAATTTTTCCTAAAGCTAATGCATTGCTGGAATAATACATGTTCACTAAAATTTGCAGTGTGGTTTCATTATTCCTAATAGGTACACTTTGAATATTGCACATGGAGAACAGCATTAGAGAATCTGGAGAACTCTGATTGTTGAACTGTCTTTTGCACTGTATTGTCTAAACAAGTGAATTAGGTAAACTTGCATTGAAATGAAAAAAAAAAATCCCAATGCTTTTTCTATACCTGACCTAGTTCAGGCACCAGGCAATTAAGAGAAATGCAAGCCTCAATTAATTTTTTTTAAGCAGTGTTTAGAGTACTGAAAAGTGCAACTCCTGTGGCTTTCAATGAAGCCATAAAAGCTGAATTGCAGCTTCTTCTAATTTGTTGTTGTTCTTTAAAGTGGAAATGTAAATGATAGTTGCAACGAGAAGATAAATTCTGTTTTCGTCCTGGTATAGCTTTGTATAGCTTTTCCTTTCTTTTTCTCTATCTCTGATGAATTACATTGAGTGCAGAGAAGAGCAACAAAGATGATTCAGGGACTGCAGGCTAAAACATATGAACAGTTGCAGGAACCGGGTATGTCAGGTCTAGTCAAAAGGACTGGGGTGGCATGATAACAGGGTTCCAATATTTGAGGGGCTGCCACAAAGATGAGTGGGTCAACCTATTTTCCAAAGCACCGAAAAGCAGGACAAGAAGCAATGGATGGAAACTAATCAAGGAGAGAAGCAATAAGAAATAAGGAGAATTTTCTTGACAATTAGAACAATTAACAGTGGAATGGCTTGTCTTCAGATGTTCTGGGTGCCCCATCACTGGAGGCTTTTAAGAGACTGGAGAGCCATTTCTCTGAAATGGTATACAGTCTCCTGCTTGAGCAGAGGGTTGGATTAGATGACCTCCAAGGTCTCTTCCAACTCTGTTATTCTTCTATTCTGTTCTGCCTATCCTATCCTATCCTATCCTATCCTATCCTATCCTATCCTATCCTATCCTATCCTATCCTATCCTCTCTTCTCTTCTCTTCTCTTCTTATATCTTATCTTATCTTATCTTATCTTATCTTATCTTATCTTATCTTATCTTATCTTATCTTATCTTATCTTATCTTATCCCATCCCATCCCATCCCATCCCACCCATCCCATCCCATCTCATCCCATCCCATCCCACCCTACCCCACCCTAATCCCTATTTCAATTTTGATTTCTATTATGGCCTATTGTACTTTTGGCAACATAAGCTAAACAAATTGATAGGTTTGGAATTATTCTCGTGTAGTTTCCCCTTAAAAAGTCATTGTTTGGTTCCCAGCAAAAATATTAGGTGAACAGAGAAGAGCAACAAAGATGATCAGGGGACTGGAGGCTAAAACATATAAGGAACGGTTGCTGGAATTGGGTATGTTTAGTTTAACGAAGAGAAGGACGAGGGGGGACATGATAGCAGTCTTCCAATATCTCAGGGGCTGCCCACAAAGAAGAGGCAGTCAAGCTATTCTCCAAAGCATCTGAAGGCAGGACAAGAAGCAACGGATGGAAACTGATCAAGGAGAGAAGCAACCTAGAACTAAGGAGAAACTTCCTGATAGTTAGAACAATTAACCAGTGGAACAACCTGCCTCCAGAAGCGGTGAATGCTCCAACACTGGAAGTTTTTAAGAAGAGACTGGACAGCCATTTCTCCGAAATGGTGTAGGGTTCCTGCCTGAGCAGGGGGTTGGACTCAATGACCTCCAAGGTCCCTTCCAACTACTACTACTACTACTACTACTACTACTACTACTACTACTACTACTACTACTACTACTACTACTACTACTACTACTACTACTACTTCTTCTTCTTCTTCTTCTTCTTCTTCTTCTTCTTCTTCTTCTTCTTCTTCTTATTATTATTATTATTATTATTATTATTATTATTATTATTATTAAATTAATTCATTTTAAAATTTAATCTTTCTCCTGAATCCACCCTCTTTTTTTTTTTATTGTGGTGCCAGCACACCACTTAAAAGTCAAGTGCAACTCTTCTATACCCATGCACACATACCAAACTGCTTGCTAGGTCCTACTGGTCCTGATAGAAATGTCTATGGAGATTCTCAATCATCCAGGTCATGGTTGTCCCAAAGGTGCTTTTTTCACGAGGCAACTGGACTAGTCCAATTCCCTTGTGAAAAAAGCACCTTTGGGATGTCCTGATAGAAATATTTTCCAGTTGTGAATGTTGGATACTCTTTCTAGCTTCACTTTCTGCTTTCAGAAAGCTCATCCAAGCTACAGAGGAAGCTCATAAAAGTTCTTATTATTTTCCGCAGCTGCAAGAACCGCTGTTTAAGATGAACTAATATGTCTCATTGTATGTAGGACACATCGGCATGTTTTCTCTGCAGGGACCATTAAAAAAAGGCACAATCCAGTGATAGTTTTACCTCTAATTAGTTACGAGATCTTCCATAAATGGGTGTTGTCCAAAATACATTTGTAGCATCAAGCCTTTAATTAGCAAATGTGATATTTCAGTCTTTTCTGGTGTGTTTTATTTCAATGATTATGTTTCGTGCATTATTTTCTTCCTGTGGACTTAGTGACAGCTCATGGTTATTCAGAACCAGCAAGTTCTTCTTTGAACCATTTGGGGGAGCTTCAAGACCGTTTTAAGGAATTTTTAGCACTAGCAAAGCTTCACCAAATAATAGGTAAACAGCCCTGTACGAAGCTAAACTAAACTAAAATATACATAAAGCAATTAAATATGTATTTGGCAGGAACTCCTGACTCAATTTTTGATTTCTTCCTCGTCAGGAATTGCAGCCTGAAACTGGACAGACAAGTGAAAATTATATTCTTGTGCTAAATTCACTATATCATTGAACAGCAATCTCCCTCTCTAAGTAAATGGGATTTTAGCCCCCAGCTGAATGACTATATTGAAGTCACTTGATTTCCAGCTGCAAATCCGTATAGTTTTAATACTGCACATTCCGTTTCATTAAGAGGACTTTAACTTTTTCACTTTTTTTTTTCAATGAAAACTTTTTATTAATTTTTCAACTTACCCCCCCCCCAAAGTCTTAATACAAATATGGTATACATTAATAAAAAAAATCATATTAAATACAGACATAAAAATTTCAGAGCAGCTCGGCAGTCCCCCCTGCATCCACCCTCTCTTTCACCCTTCCTACCTACTTCCCTCCTCCCCTCCTATCCTCCTACCTACACCTCTCTCCTCTCTTTCAGCCACCCCACACATCCCACCTCCTTCCTTTCCTCATCCTTCGGATGCAGTTTGGGGGTACTGGCCAAGCATCTCCTTTTCATAAAACTTTACATTATTTCTCTACAACATTTTAATACACCAACTTTTACATATCTCTACCCTCACTTTGAGGACAAAGCAAAGCCCATTTAGAACAACCGAAATGAATGAAAAAGAAAAAAAAAGCATTAAATTAATTCTGGCATGAACAGGGAGCTTCTATTGTAAAATACAATTGGCTAGATCCTATTGTTAGATATTATATAAACCTGCTGTAGGAGATGACCAGGCTGAGCCTGTGGGAGGGGTCAAACG
>NW_015389472.1:43370-70962 GCF_001527695.2 Protobothrops mucrosquamatus | reverse complement strand
CTACCCTCACTTTGAGGACAAAGCAAAGCCCATTTAGAACAACCGAAATGAATGAAAAAGAAAAAAAAAGCATTAAATTAATTCTGGCATGAACAGGGAGCTTCTATTGTAAAATACAATTGGCTAGATCCTATTGTTAGATATTATATAAACCTGCTGTAGGAGATGACCAGGCTGAGCCTGTGGGAGGGGTCAAACGCATCATCAGTCTTGCATCTCTTCAGGCTCACAAAAGATCTAAGTCCAGCCCACATTGAATTCCTTGGACTCTTCTATACCACCAGTTTGCTTTGACTGTCAGTAGCTCAGATTCTTGTAGAAAGCTTAGGCTTGCAATAAATCTTTATACTTATTTGAACTGCCTGGATTTTCTGATTTCCCTGGCGCTTGACACCTGCCAATAAAAAAGAAATTACCAGGGATGAAATGATGAGGTTTGTGACCTCAGTTGGATACATATTTATTTGGAAACAATTCCCAACGAACTCCATGAAGCTTACTTCTGAAAAAGATTACCTAGAGCTGTGTTCACAATCAATATGATAAACAAAATAGAGGAGGTAAATATTGAGGCATTATGTATTTTAATTAATAGCCCTGTTAATAAAGCTTTGATTACAAATACTGATTGAATGATAGAATAGCAGAGTTGGAAGGGATCTTGGAGGTCTTCCAGACCATCCTCAAGCTCAAGCAAGAGACCCTATACAATTCCAGACAAGTCCAGTCCCTTCTTAAAAGCCTCAGTAGATGGAGCACCCACAACCTCTGAAGACAAGCTGTTCCACTGGTTGATTGTTCTGACTGTCAGGAAATTTCTCCTTAGTTCTAGGTTGCTTTTCTCTTTGTTCAGTTTCCATCCATTGTTTCTTGTTTTACCTTCTGGTTCTGTGGAAATTAGGTTGACCTCCTCTTCTTTGTGGCAGCCCCTCAAATATTGTTATCATGTTACCCCTAGTCCTTCTTTTCACTAGACCAGATATACCCAATTGAATGATAGATATGATTGAATGGTAGATAATGCACCATCAAGTTATTTTTGATTCCTAGTGACCACATAGACAGATTTTCTTGTTGGTGATTTGTCCCTCAGCCTGGTCCTTCATTTCTTTCAACTGTATAGCCATTGCCACTCTGAGTACTTCTATTTGTTGTGTCTTCTTCTTCTTCTTCTTCTTCTTCTTCTTCTTCTTCTTCTTCTTCTTCTTCTTCTTCTTCTTCTTCTTCTTCTTCTTCTTCTTCTTCTTCTTCTTCTTCTTCTTCTTCTTCTTCTTCTTCCTTCTTCTCCTTCTCCTTCTCCTTCTCCTTCTCCTTCTCCTTCTCCTTCTCCTTCTCCTTCTCCTTCTCCTTCTCCTCCTCCTCCTCCTCCTCCTCCATTTCCTTCCATTTTGCTCACCATCAGAGCCTTCTCTAGAGAGCTAGATCTTCACATAATGTATAGTATAAGAATTAGGAACATTCAGTTCTACCATTCCACCCAGGGAACTTTCTGGAGAACACTCAAATTTTTTATTCCCCCTCTGAACCCCGTTGATAAGGATTTTTCTGTAAATTAATTCCATTTTATTATCTCCGCATGACTTTGGCTGAATTTTAATAAATAATTTTGTATTTAAATTATTTAAATATCTGATTTTTTAAAAGGATAATAGTAATGAATGAATAAATAAAACAATCTACAGAAGTTCTTCTTCTTGTTCTCTAGCTAGAATGACAGTTCTTTTTCCAAGACATTCTGACTGGTAGCACTGATTATCAGACATCTGAGGAAGAAAAAAAAAAGCAGAGAAGAGAGGGCTGTACATGTTTTTTAAAAAAGGTTCTTCCTTGCTAAGAGGAATCAGATGAGACATATCAAGGAGATGAATGAATATGAAGATATCTCCCACAATATCTTGGGGGCATGTCAACAGATTGTTCGTCCAAGAGAATTCGTTCTGCCTTTGTGTTTGGAATGAATGATGAATGTAGCTCTACTTTTGGTCTGGAATCTACAAATCATAATTTCTAGGGCATGTGGTATCGATGGCAATGATATTAGAACTTTCCTAGATGAAAACCAATAACATTTAGGACATATAAAAACTTCATTCATTGTAGGTCAGCCTATCGTGCCCAGAGATGAGACAGCAAGATCCCAGTCAAGTCCAATCCTTTATTTATTTATTTTATTTATTTAATAAATTTCAATGCCATTCATCCACCCACCAAGGTAGCTTCATCCCAGAGAATTCGTTCTGCCTTGGTAATAATAATAATTTGCAAGCTTAATAATTTGAGCTTTCAAATTATTTGCTCACACCTAATGGACAGAATCTTGCCAGACTAAAGCTGTATCCTTCTAAACCAGGGGCAGGCAACCTTGGCTCTTTTATGACTTGTGGACTTCAACTCCCAGAATTCCTGAGTCAGGAATTCTGGGAGTTGAAGTCCACAAGTCATAAAAGAGCCAAGGTTGCCTACCCCTCAATTCCTGAGTCAGGAATTCTGGGAGTTGAAGTCCACAAGTCATAAAAGAGCCAAGGTTGCCTACCCCTCAATTCCTGAGTCAGGAATTCTGGGAGTTGAAGTCCACAAGTCATAAAAAAGCCAAGGTTGCCTACCCCTGGTCTAAATTACGAGATTATGCTGAGAGATTCTGCGGCTACCCTCAGTCTCTTCCCTCCTTCCTCATCCAACCCAGGGCTGAGCAGTCTCTTAATTCAGGCCTCTTTCTGGGAAAGCTCTGGGTTGCCAAAGTCTCCCTCACTGCTTCTCCAGCTGCCCATTCCAATGCATGAACTCTACTGGTCTGCCACTGATGAACATTTCACAGTGAGCCAGAAAAGTTGCTCCATGTCTCCCCCTATTTCTCTGGTAAGCTTCCATTGGGATACACCAGTGCTTGTTGTGCCGCCATGGCTGTTGTGACTACAGATTGCTAGATGTTATGCCTGACCCGTTGCAACAGCTGCCTGACGACAGCTTGTAAATTATTGACTTGTGCATTTACCTGCTATTGATGCTGGAGTAAGGCTGCTGTGAGCCCCTGTGGAATCACTGGTGTATCTTGGGGCACTATAGACAGGCTTGAATGCACTTAAGTGCACTTATTTGCTTGCACTTAATGGGCAGAATCTTGCCTTTTAACCTGAAAGTTTCTAGGGTGTGGCTACCCTGAACCTCTTCCCTCCTCCCAATCCAGCTGTACAATTTCTTAATCTTGCTATCTCTCTCTCTACCTCTCTCTCAGAAAGCTCTGGGTTGCCAAAATACTGATCAACCTGAAGAATCAGGATCACATGTTACATTCCAATTAAGATGATTCATGGGTCCTGCTTATACACAAGAATCTAGTCAACTAACAGCGCTAATAGAATTCAAGGGGTTGTGGTGGATTTGGATCACTTGTGTCAACATAACAATTCTAGACGGATTCCTCTCTTGACTCTGCCTCTTCTTTTCCATACGAACACTCCCTGCTGCTTCTCCAACACAGACGCCTGCACTAAGACAATATTCAAAACTGTGTCCAAATAAGTTGTTGTTAATTGCGAAGTCGTGTCCGTCCCATCGCGACCCCATGGACAACGTTCCTCCAGGTCTTCCTGTCCTCTACCATCTTCTGGAGTCCATTTAAGAGGATGTTTTTAAAAAAATGTTTAGGTAGCTTTTTCTTATTCACTCGCTAAGGGTGGGAGACTGTCCTACAAAGGGGAGATATATTATTCCTTGCGGATAGTCAGCGCTAGTGATCTGCGTTGCCTAGTTCTTTATCTTCTTTGTTTATTAGTGCCAACTGTTTTTTCTTTTGTATAAAATAATTATCCGAGTCAGACGATAGTAGTGTTTGTATTTAATGATGCCTCCCAATTGTTGATATAAAACTTCAAGGACACCTATCTTTTTCATGATGTATAATAGATAATAACTATACTTTAGTCCGTTGCCCATTTAGCAGTGACAGAACAATAAACTGTGCAGCCTCTGGAATCTGGGGAAATTTCCAAATTTCCATCCTATTATTTAGACAATATCTTTACCGGGGCTGGTGACACTGGATGTGTAAGCATGCAATTTTTTCCCCTAGGGTAAAGCACAAAGAGAGAGAGAAAGAGAGCATAATTGTTAGGCGAGCTCTTATCTACACATCTGCTCATTCTGATGCTGGGGCATTTAACCCTCAAGGGGAGCTATTTTACATTGCAAGAGAGAGTTAATAGGCAGAAATTAATGAAATGGACCCTTCCTAGCCTCAACATATATTTATGATTGCGGGGAACAAACTCTTAACTCCTGGCTTACTTGAGCAAGGTGGGTAAATAGACTTTCAACCCCTCAAGCGGACTGCTGTCGTTCTTTAGTAAAATAGAGAAGAAGAGAGAAGCAGCCCAGAACTAAGGAGAAATTTCCTGACAGTGAGAACAATTAATCAGTGGAGCAAATTGCCTTCAAAAGTTGTGGATGCTCCAACACTGGAGGTTTTTAAGAAGAGATTGGACAACCATTTGTCTGAAATGATATAGGGTTTCCTGCCTGAGCAGGGGGTTGGACTAGAAGACCTCCAAGGTCCCTTACTACTACTACTACTACTACTACTACTACTACTACTACTACTACTACTACTACTATTATTATTATTATTATTATTATTATTATTATTATTATTATTATTATTATTATTATTATTATTATTAATCATTGCATAGTCAGCCAGATGTTCAGACTGGATTTGGCATTTTTGTCTACCTATCAAGTCCTTCCCAAGGACCTGGGATAGGCAGATGTGGATGTTTGATGGTATTACAGATATCGTTGCAGGATGGAAGCAGTTCCTAGTAAGGCCGCCTTTTGCAATTGACTAATGGCGAATTTGTCAATGCCAATGGTGTTCAAGTGGTGCTCCAGTTGTTTTGGGATTGCACCCAAGGCGCCTATTACTATTGGTACTACCCTTGCTTGCCTTTGCCACAGTCTCTCTTTTTCTATTTGTAGGTCTTTGTATTTTGTTATCTTTTCCAGTTCTTTCTCGTCTATTCTGCTGTCTCCAGGCACTGCCACGTCCACTATCCAGACTTTTTTGTCTTTCTTATCGACAATTGTTAAGTCCGGGGTGTTGTTGTTTTTGTTGTTGTTGTTATTATTATTATTATTATTATTATTATTGTGACTTGAGATGTCAAGATACCTCTGCTAACTACAGTATATAGTTTCTTATTGTAAGCAGTGTAAACCATTACCTCTGTAGGGAGCTATTAATCATAACATAGTTTTCTTATGAGTTAAAGGAACAAGGGGCCCTTGGTCCAGGAAAGGTTCAACTGAGTTAATTAAGTTTGTTTTGCTTTCTCTCCCCCCCCAAAGTCTGTATGTTTTTGGCCTGTATGTTCAGTGCATCATAGAATTTTAGATTTCTCTAGGAAAAATCCAGTAATTTATGGGAACAAAACTCTAGGAAATCAATCTGGGACACCAAGGAGGAGAATGTTTTACTTCTGATACTGGGATTATTAGTTAAGAATGGGCAATTAGCTATAACTAATTATAGCTATCATGCTATCATGTCTCCACTAATCATTCTTTTCAGATTAGGAATTGGGTATATCTAGTCTAGTGAAAACAAGGACTAGGCAAGACATGATAGCAGTGTTCCAATATTTGAGGGCTGCCACAAAGAAGAGGGAGATCAATCTTTCCCCCAAAGCACCTGAAGGCAGGACAAAAAACAACAGATGGAAACTAATCAAGGAGAAAACCAACCTAGAACTATGGAGAAATTTCCTGACAGAACAATTAACCAGTGGAACGGATTGCTTCCAGAAGTTGTGGGTGCTCCATCACTGGAGGTTTTTAAGAAGAGATTGGACAGCCATTTATCTGGACTGGTAATTGTGTTGCCTTCTGGTGCTTTTGAGAATAGGTTGAGCCCCCCCCCTTCTATGTGGCAGCCCCTCAAATATTGTAATACAGCTATCATGTCACCCCTAGTCCTCCTTTTCATTAAATTAGACATACCCAATTCCTGCAACTGTTCTTCTATGTTTTATCCTCCAGTTTCCCAATCATCTTTGTTGCTCTTCTCTGCACTATGAAGGAGAGAACCAATCTAGAACTAAGGAGAAATTTCCTGACAGAACAATTAATCAGTGGAACGGCTTACCTTCAAAAGTTGTGAGTGCTCCATNTCAGGAATTCTGGGAGTTGAAGTCCACAAGTCATAAAAGAGCCAAGGTTGCCTACCTCTCAATTCCTGAGTCAGGAATTCTGGGAGTTGAAGTCCACAAGTCATAAAAGAGCCAAGGTTGCCTACCCCTCAATTCCTGAGTCAGGAATTCTGGGAGTTGAAGTCCACAAGTCATAAAAGAGCCAAGGTTGCCTACCTCTCAATTCCTGAGTCAGGAATTCTGGGAGTTGAAGTCCACAAGTCATAAAAAAGCCAAGGTTGCCTACCCCTGGTCTAAATTACGAGATTATGCTGAGAGATTCTGTGGGTACCCTCAGCCTCTTCCCTCCTTCCTCATCCAACCCAGGGCTGAGCAGTCTCTTAATTCAGGCCTCTTTCTGGGAAAGCTCTGGGTTGCCAAAGTCTCCCTCACTGCTTCTCCAGCTGCACATTCCATGACATGAACTCTACTGGTCTACCACTGATGAACATTTCACAGTGAGCCAGAAAAGTTGCTCCATGTCCCCACCTATTTCTCTGGTAAGCTTCCATTGGGGTACACCAATGCTGGTTGTGCCGCCATGGCTGTTGTGACTACAGATTGCTAGATGTTATGCTTGACCTGTTGCAACAGCTGCCTGACGACAGCTTGTAAATTATTGACTTGTGCATTTACCTGCTATTGATGCTAGAGAAAGGCTGCTGTGAGCCCCTGTGGAATCACTGGTGTATCTTGTGGCACTATAGACAGGCTTGAATTCCCCCCCCCCTTAGTAGAAAATAGGAGTTTGGCAAGAGTGATATCAAGCCCAAGTCCAGACATGAGATAACAAGATCCAATCAAATCTTATCCTTTATTTGCTTGCACTTAATGGGCAGAATCTTGCTTCTAACCTGAAAGTTTCTAGGGTGTGGCTACCCTGAACCTCTTCCCTCCTTCCCATCCAGCTGTACAATTTCTTAATCTTGCTCTCTCGCTCTCTCTACCTCTCTCTCAGAAAGCTCTGGGTTGCCAAAATACTGACCAACCTGAAGAATCAGGATCACATGTTACATTCCAATTAAGACGATTCATGGGTCCTGTTTATACACAAGAATCTAGTCAACTAACAGCGCTAATAGAATTCAAGGGGTTGTGGTGGATTTGGATAATTTGTGTCAACATGACGACTCTAGACGGATTCCTCTCTTGACTCTGCCTCTTCTTTTCCATACAAACACTCCCTGCTGCTTCTCCAACACAGACGCCTGCACTAAGACAATATTCAAAACTGTGTCCAAATAAGTTGTTGTTGTTAATTGCGAAGTCGTGTCTGACCCATCGTGACCCCATGGACAACATTCCTCCAGGCCTTCCTGTCCTCTACCATCTTCTGGAGTCCATTTAAGAGGATGTTTTTTAAAAAGCGTTTAGGTAGCTTTTTCTTATTCACTCGCTAAGGGTGGGAGACTGTCCTACAAAGGGAGATATATTATTCCTTGCGGAAAGTCAGCGCTAGTGATCTGCGTTGCCTAGTTCTTTTATCTTCTTTGTTTATTAGTGCCAACTGTTTTTTCTTTTGTATAAAATAATTATCCGAGTCAGACGATAGTAGTGTTTGTATTTAATGATGCCTCCCAATTGTTGATATAAAACTTCAAGGACACCTATCTTTTTCATGATGCATAATAGATAATAACTATACTTTAGTCCGTTGCCCATTTAGCAGTGACAGAACAATACACTGTGCAGCCTCTGGAATCTGGGGAAATTTCCAAATTTCCATCCTATTATTTAGACAATATCTTTACCGGGGCTGGTGACACTGGATGTGGAAGCATGCAATTTTTTTCCCTAGGGTAAAGCACAAAGAGAGAGAGAGAAAGAGCATAATTGTTAGGCGAGCTCTTATCTACACATCTGCTCATTCTGATGCTGGGGCATTTAACCCTCAAGGGGAGCTATTTTACATTGCAAGAGAGAGTTAATAGGCAGAAATTAATGAAATGGACCCTTCCTAGCTTCAACATATATTTATAATTGCGGGGAACAAACTCTTAACTCCTGGCTTACTTGAGCAAAGTGGGTAAATAGACTTTCAACCCTTCAAGCGGACTGCTGTCGTTCTTTAGTAAAATAGAGAAGAAGAGAGAAGCAGCCTAGAACTAAAGAGAAATTTCCTGACAGTGAGAACAATTAATCAGTGGAGCAAATTGCCTTCAAAAGTTGTGGATGCTCCAACACTGGAGGTTTTTAAGAAGAGATTGGACAACCATTTGTCTGAAATGATATAGGGTTTCCTGCCTGAGCAGGGGGTTGGACTAGAAGACCTCTAAGGTCCCTTACTATTACTACTACTACTACTACTACTACTACTACTACTACTACTACTACTACTACTACTATTAAATCATTGCACAGTCAGCCAGATGTTCAGACTGGATTTGGCATTTTTGTCTACCTATCGAGTCCTTCCCAAGGACCTGGGATAGGCAGATGTGGATGTTTGATGGTATTACAGATCTCGTCGCAGGATGGAAGCAGTTCCTAGTAAGGCCGCCTTTTGCAATTGACTAATGGCGAATTTGTCAATGCCGATGGTGTTCAAGTGGTGCTCCAGTTGTTTTGGGATTGCACCCAAGGGGCCTATTACTCTTGGTACTACCCTTGCTTGCCTTTGCCACAATCTTTCTATTTCTATTTGTAGGTCTTTGTATTTTGTTATCTTCTCCAGTTCTTTCTCATCTATTCTGCTGTCTCCAGGCATTGCCATGTCCACTATTCAGACTTTTTTGTCTTTCTTATCGACAATTGTTAAGTCCGGGGTGTTGTTGTTGTTGTTATTATTAGTATTAGTATTATTATTATCATTATCATTATTATTGTGACTTTCTCAGTTTAGGTCAAATTCTGCACTGACAGTAAAGTCAGAAAGAAGATATCAAGATACCTCTGTTAACTACAGTATATAGTTTCTTATTATAAGCAGTGTAAACCATTACCTCTGTAGGGAGCTATTAATCATAACAAAGTTTTCTTATGAGTTAAAGGAACAAGGGGCCCTTGGTCCAGGAAAGGTTCAACCAAGTTAATTAAGTTTGTTTTGCTTTCTTCCCCCCCCCAAAAAAGTCTGTATGTTTTTGGCCTGTATGTTCAGTGCATCATAGAATTTTAGATTTCTCTAGGAAAAATCCAGTAATTTATTGGAACAAAACTCTAGGAAATCAATCTGGGACACCCAGGAGGAGAATGTTTTACTTCTGACACTGGGATTATTAGTTAAGAATGGACAATTAGCTATAACTAATTATAGCTATCATGTTATCATGTCCCCACTAATCATTCTTTTCAGATTAGGAATTGGGTATATCTAGTCTAGTGAAAAGAAGGACTAGGCAAGACATGATAGCAGTGCTCCAATATTTGAGGGGCTGCCACAAAGAAGAGGGGGATCAATCTTTTCCCCAAAGCACCTGAAGGCAGGACAAGAAACAACAGATGGAAACTAATCAAGGAGAAAACCAACCTAGAGCTATGGAGAAATTTCCTGACAGAACAATTAACCAGTGGAACGGATTGCTTCCAGAAGTTGTGGGTGCTCCATCACTGGAGGTTTTTAAGAAGAGATTGGACAGCCATTTATCTGGAATGGTAATTGTGTTGCCTTCTGGTGCTTTTGAGAATAGGTTGAGCTCCCCCTCTTCTATGTGGCAGCCCCTCAAATATTGTAATACAGTTATCATGTCACCCGTAGTCCTCCTTTTCATTAAATTAGACATACCCAATTCCTGCAACTGTTCTTCTATGTTTTATCCTCCAGTTTCCCAATCATCTTTGTTGCTCTTCTCTGCACTATGAAGGAGAGAACCAATCTAGAACTAAGGAGAAATTTCCTGACAGAACAATTAATCAGTGGAACGGCTTACCTTCAAAAGTTGTGAGTGCTCCATCACTGGAGGTTTTTAAGAAGAGATTGGACAGCCATTTGTCTTGGATTGGTATAGGGCAGGGGTCTTCAAACTTGGCCGTTTTATGACTTGTGGACTTCAACTCCCAGAATTCCTCAGCCAGCGTGCCTGGCTGAGGAATTCTGGGAGTTGAAGTCCACAAGTCATAAAAGGGCCAAGTTTGAAGACCCCTGGTATAGGGTTTCCTGCTTGGGCAGGAGATTGGACTAGAAGACCTTCAAGGTCCCTTCCTGTTCTTAACTCAATGTCCTTCTTTATTTTATAGGGAATACTTATTAGCCTACAAAGAGAAGGAATGTCTACCCTTGTGGGCAATACAATGGCATACAATGACCAAGCCATCCATGGAGGTGTCTTATTTAAGGAGCAATGCACTTGTTAAATATGTCGCCCTGGTTTTATCAGTTATTAAAATCATCTTCTGAGTGATCTGAATAAATGAAATTATGGAAGCATTCTAATCTGCACAATTAACCAACAACATTTTTTTTAATGTAAGAAGTTGAACCCATAAAATCTGCAGGACTCAGATTTTAAAAAAATCACGAAAGGTCTGTTAAAACTAGGAGATATATTTATTTATATTTGTTTTTCATATATATATATATATATATGAAAAACAAATATAAATAGAATAATTAATGCTTAGTGGTAGGAAAGGTTTAAAACACATCAAACATCACTTCTTTACCTCCCCCCCCAAATCTAAGCATGAGAAGGAACTTGATTCTAGTTTAAAGAACCAAACAACAACAACAACAAAAAGATTTTGTTCAAAGTACAACTTGTACTATTTATCATTCTCATTATAATCCTCCGGCATGTAAAGTGATCAGAAAAAGCTTTTTTGTCATTATGTTCTCCCCCACCCACCCCTCCAATCAGCTTCTTTTATTACAACTGTAGTTTGAGATCTATTTAATTTGCTTCTGTAACAACTTTCATTCTAATCTCTCGTAGACTTTGAAAAGGCATTCTGCCTGAATCTGAGGGTGTTTTCTGAGTTTTCCTCCACTAAATAAACATATCTTATTTGAAATGGTTTATGATGATCGGGCATCCAAGGGTTACAGGATACATTTATGAGGAGAAAAATTGGAAAGGAAGAAAAATCTAATTTGTAGGTTTTGCTCAGAAAAGACAGGCATGTTTTTCTGGGCTTGAGGGTGTCAATCACAGATCAGTACCTATACAAGGGGGTACTCAACTTACAACAGTTCATTTAGTGACCGTTCAAAGTTACAATGGCACTGACTGAAAAGTTCCATTTGGTGTTTGAGTAAATTTTACAGTATTGTTATTGTGAATATTTTGTTATATTTTTTTTAGTTTTTATTATATTTTATTATATTGATATTATTATTATTTTGAGTAGTAATTTTGTTTAATAATTAAGTTGATTATTTGTTTATTATTGTGTTTAATTTCAAATTATCTAAATTTATTTTAAAAGGGAGTTAAAGTGTATTATAGATTTTGTTACATAATTAGTTGGATAATGTTATTTAGATTATGATTAATATATTTGTAACCCTGTGAACAGCTCTGGGAAGTGGGTGGTGGGTGGGGGGTTTTGGGGGGTGGGAAGGGGGTTTATTTTGTAAATGTTATAAAACTTTTAATAAAAAAAAAGTTACAATGGCACTGAAAAAAGTGACTTATGACCGTTTTTCACACTTACGACCATTGCAGCCTCTCCCTGTGGTCACATGATCAAAATTCGGACGCTTGGCAACTGACTCGTCTTTATGACGGTTGTAGCGTCCTGGGGTCACGTGATCCCCTTTTGTGATTTTCTGACAAGCAAAGTCAATGGGGGAGCCCAATTCGGTTAACAACTATGTCCCTAACTTAACAACCCGCAGTGAATCCCTTAACAGTGGCAAGAAAAGTCCTAAAGTGGGGCAAAACTCACTTAACAAAAGGAAGGAAGGAGAGGGGAGGAGTGAGGGAAAGAAGAAAGGAGAGGGAGGGAGGGAGAGAAAGGAAGGAAGGAAGGAAGAGTAGAATCACTGAGTTAACCTTGTTGCAGAAAACATATGAATAAATGATAGAGAAAATAATCCATTCCCCGTGTTCCCAATTCATGCTGTTTTTAAAAGCTAAACATCTTCTCAAACACAGCAAGAGATCCAAAGAAATGTACCAGATTGATTCTTGGGCAACTTTCTAGAAATTGCACAAAAGACCTTGAGTTATATCCTGATGTCTCCGATTCTGCTAAGGCTGAAGGATGCCTTCTCCTGAGTTGTTTCTCATCTCTCTGTGGGGCCGAGAAGGCCAAGCGGTGTGGAAGATTGGTGTTAGCCTAATTATAAACCTGCTCTAAAAGCATCATGACGTTGACGCTTAAAACCTTCGGTAATCCAAATGGTTTTTGAATGTTATAGTTGACCAGTTTTGCACTCCGCTGTATCTAACTGCCTTCCCATTTTAAGGTCCTTTGAACCAATCAGAACTGAACAAATACCTAATTTTAGCTCTAACCTAGAAAGGTTTATTCTTCTGCGCCCTGGGCAAGTTGCCTCTTGTGCCTACCTGGCCTCTTAGTGCTTGTTAAATATAGTTCTTAATATACTATTCGTCAAAAACTCTTTATCTGACCAACGTGGATGACGTTTCTCCAACAGATCCCCTGAACCCACGCCGAGATTGTGAACACTGTTGGATTGCAGGCCCCTTTGATTAGTTGTGTTCGAGAAAGTAGGGGTACTCTTAAAAATTACAAGGCCCCGAGGATGGTTTGAACTGGGTGTGAATCTACAAGTACAGTAAATACTCATCCTTAACTGGTTCCAGGAGGTGCAATGAGTCCTAAAAACGATGAGTACCAAATACATTTTTCCCATAAGGAAGAATGTATGGCAGGGGTGTCAAACTCAATTTCATTGAGAGCCACATCAGCATTGCAGTTGCCCACGGGGGGCTGGGTGGGTGTGGCCAGGGTGGGTGTGGCCTACTGGGTGGTCATGGATGGAGTGGGTGTGGCCTGCTGGGTGGGCATGGCCAGCTCTACATCATTCGTGTCAAGGATGCCTGTGGGGGCCTGGGCAGGAGTGGGACAGATCTGAGGGTCTCTGGCAGAAGGGGGTGGGACCGGGGCAAGCGCCAAGGCATGGTCCATTTCTTCATTCCTCACAAAGGGTGACACCTCCCCAGCATGCACCCAGGGGACGGGGCCGACACGGCAGGGGCTGGTTCCTTGCTGTTTCTAGACGGACTTGTGGAGCTAAGACTGAATGCGTTTCAGCATAGATGGCCACCACAAAATTGTACATTGGCTCCTGGCCAGCCTGGGCCAGGGCCAAGGCAGCGGGGGCCGTTCCCTCACTGTTTCCAGGATGGCCACATGAAACCACTTTGCGGGCCGCATCCGGCCCCTGAGCCTTGTGTTTGACACGTCTGATGTACGGGGACAAAATGTTCATGTCAAAATGCACTGAGTACCAAATTCGATGAGTTTCAAAGCAGTTGAGTACCAAGGTACCACTGCATACATTAACAAATTAAAAATGAGAACTCTATGTGTGTGTTTGTGTGTGTGTCTAATCTCCCGTAGCAATCAACGAACAGCTCATAGTAAATATATCGGCTGAGCTACTTTAGGTGGGGCAAGAGAAAATTAAATTTTCAACGACAATCTCAAGTAGGTACTGTTGACATTAAGAATGCAATGCAGAGGGTCTGCATTGAAAGGTAGCATGAATTTTAGACTCTATGGCTTCCCTTTAATTATTATGCAGGGCCTGCCTACAACATAAATAGTTGTAACCTTTGTGTGAAAAGCAAAGGCAGGAAACATTAATCCACAGGGAAGTGATCACTCCTGTGTAACCTCCTTGGCAGAAATCTCATTTTCATATTTTTTTTTTTTTGGCTCATCCTCTCTGATGGCAAGGAAGAACCTCCTGCTTGGTGCAGCTCTTTATTTGATCATAGAGGTGTGACACTGCAACTAAATTCTATGAGTGCTGGATCCATATGTACTGCTAAGCTGGTCCCGTTGGAAATGAGATTCAAAGAAAGCCCTTGAAAAGGTTACAGAGAAGTGGAATGGTAGAGGGAACTGTGGAATGAGTAGAAGGATCTCATGGATGGCAAATAGAAGGAGTAGAAGGATCTCACGGGACTCTATTCTACAGTATATCTCCATGAGATCCTTCTCTGTAGGTCTCTCAAAAGCACACTCTGAATTAAGGATCATCCTAGCTTGGGTTTGAACTGCAGTTTAATCTACTGCAGGGGTCTTCAAACTTGGCCCTTTTATGACTTGTGGACATCAAGTGTGCCTGGCTGAGGAATTCTGGGAGTTGATGTCCACAAGTCATAAAAGGGCCAAGTTTGAAGACCCTTGATCTACTGCATCAAAGAATGTGCATGTTGTTAGCTTCTGCACACTACTAGAATTACGTGGAAGATCTTCCTTGCTTTCATCTCTGTTTTTTTTTTGTATCCAGGTCTTCATAGTGCTAAAACAAACATTTTCTTTTCTGTTTTGGATTGCTCTCAATGGCTATTTCCCTATTCTGTTCTGCTGGTTTATTTAACACCGGCACTGCTGAGATAATAAATTAAATTCCTTGTTTTGCATACAGCAATAAATGTAATTGTACACAGTTGGGGTAACCAAGCTGGAAGGAAGGTGCTATTTATTTAGGGCTTCCTAGCAGTCCAGCCATCTAATCCAAATGCCCTAGACCGCTGGGCATTTCTTTTCCTTTCTGCTTGAGCTCCACAATTAATAACTATGTTTATTTTAAGCATTCAAAAAAAAATCACTGCAAGTAAATGAGCTCTGCCTGCCCTAATTTCCTATCTCTGCTTGGGAACTGTGCTGATTAATGTCATTGAAGGAGGAAACGGCAGTTCTGCATAGTCTTCTGTCATTCAGATGTCCTTAATCTGGCATCTTCCACAGTTTCAGTTCCATTTTCCATCACGGCTTGACAGGCTGGGTAGTTGCCAGGAGGCAGATCCATTAAGGAGCTCGTAGACTGAGATCCATCCGACGTCTCTTAGAAGGTCTGCGATGACTGCAGGATTAGGGAGTTTCTCTATTTTTGGACCTCCCCAGAGTGAGGATGCTCCATAATGAAAAAGTCTTGCCTCCATCATGACTTCAGGAAACACCAATATGCAAGTCTCCCTTCTTTTCCTTCAATAGGGCATATGCCGATAAAAACAGATCTTAGCCAAGTTATATAGCTCCTCTTTTCGTAGATCACAATCGTTCCACGGGGAGGAGAAGAAGACGACAAATTGTCAGGCACAAAAGATCAGGGACACACGTGAAGTTCCAATTAAACTGATTTATTACTAATCGTACCAATACACAGTGATGGGATTCAGCCGGTTCGCACCATTTCGGCAGAACCGGTAGCTAATTTTTTTTGTTGCCCAGGCCCAGAATGGACTTCCGGAAGTGGCATCCACACAGAGAACTGGTTGTTCCCATATTTGAATCCCACCACTGCCTATATATACATAAGAATCTGCTCAACTAACAGCACTATCTTGACATTAGATAAGCGTGAATGGAATTCAAGAGAGGCGGGACTTAGTCTGTTTGTGGCTATGTAGAGACTCTTGGCTGATTCCTCTTTTGACGCCTGCCCCAGGTTCTGCCACTCTTTCTCTAGAAATCTGAAATCTGTCCTCTTAGATGCCTAACCCCAAGTGGACACAACATTGGTAGGTTTGAGTATATAAGATGCTCTTTGCCCTACTCCACATGGACACTTGTTCTTTTTGTTGCCCCTTCATGTTGATTTTTTAAAAATTGAATCTCCTCAGGCTCTGGGCATGGGCTGATTGTTCACTCCTGTAGCAATACTGGGTACTAAAACTTATCACCTCATTAGTCCAATCTCTTAGATCAGACATGTCAAACACAAGGCCCGGGGGCCAGATGCGGCCCGCAAAGTGGTTTCATGTGGCCTGCGAAGCCATCCTGGAAACAGTGAGGGAATGGCCCCCTCTGCCTTGGCCCTGGCCCAAGCTGGCCAGGAGCCAATGTACATTTTTTTTTGCCCTCCTACCCATCATGAGCAACCTGGCTAAGGAGAGAAAACACAGCAGCAGCAGCTTTGAGGAACAGATAAGTGTAGCTGGGCGCCTCCTTGGGGAAGTGGGGCTGGGCTTGGTGCGGGTGCTCGAGGGCCAGGCTGGGCATTTGACCTCTGCTGCCCAGGACTCTGGGCAGCCTGCACCACCATCCAGCCCCCCCACATGGCCTGAGAGGAACAGTGAGGCTCTTCGTGCCTTGGCACTTGCCCTCGTCCCACCCCCTTCTGCCAGAGACCCTCAGATCTGTCCCACTCCTGCCCAGGCCCCCACAGGCACTCTTGATGCGAACGATGTAGAGCTGGCCACGCCCACCCAGTAGGCCACACCCACTCCACCCATGCCCACCCAGTAGGCCGCACCCATCATGGCCACACCCACCCAGCCCCCCAAGGGCAACCGCAATGCTGATGCGGCCCTCAATGAAATTGAGTTTGACACCCCTGTCTTAGAACTTTTTAATTTTTTAACCTTCCTTTCATTTTTGCCCAGTGTTTGCTCAGCATCAAACTTCTAGTTTTTGAGTGTCTTCTATAACTACCTCTCTTGATCCTCCTTGTATTCTGATGTCATTTATCAACTATTTTCCCACATATATTCTATCGAGAGTCTAGTGTTCTCTTTCCATAACTTCATTTTTACGAGTTTTATTTTTCTGTTGCTGCCTATTCATGAGGAGGAAAACCCTTGTCTCTCTCATAAATCTGAGTCCCTTGGTGGAAATTAAAGCTGCAATCCTCAAGTGACACGTGAATATATAAATCCCATTGAAATCAACAGGATTTACAAGTGATTTTAGACTTGCAAGAGTGGGCAACTTAACAGGGAGGGAACATAGTGATAGAATTTGGAGAAAACAGAGCAGGTGAACATAAACTATGTCCCAAGGAATGGAAAGGCCAGACTAGAAAAAGTCTGGCTAAGAGAAATGTTTACTAACTGGGGTTTAAGAATTATGGCTGGTTGACTGTGAAATTGTCACTCATTTGATTATGCTGAGAGCTATGCGGTGTTTGTTGTAGCTTGCTTTTTAAGAAAATAAATATTGATAGAGAAACGCAGACATTGGATAGATAAGAAAGTAACAGAGTGGGAAAGGGCTTCTAGTCCAATGCCCTGCTCAAGCAGGAGACGCTATATCATTCCAGACAAATGTCTGTCCAATCTCTTCTTAAAAACCTCCAGTATTGGAGCACCCACAACTTCTGGAGGCAAATCGTTCCACTGATTAATTGTCCTCACTGTCAGGAAATTTCTCCTTAGTTGATAAAGTTCCTTGATAAAGTTTCATCTGTTGCTTCATATCCTGCCTTCAGGTGCTTTGGAGAATAAGTTGATCCCCTCTTCTTTGTGGCACCTCTAGTCCTTCTTTGCATTTGGTATGGGACTAATAGTTAACTCATCAAAGAGGATGGGGGGGGTATAAGGATTTTTGAATATTCACAGAGTTATAGACTAGCTCAGGGGTAGGCAACCTTGGCTCTTTTATGACTTGTGGACTTCAACTCCCAGAATTCCTGAGCCAGCATGGCTCAGCTTGGAAACCTCTCCCTTTCCCCTCAGCATGGCTGGCTCAGGAATTCTGGGAGTTGAAGTCCACGAGTCATAAAAGAGCCAAGGTTGCCTACCCCTGGACTAGCTCAAGGTTGACTAAGACTTCCATCCTTCTGAGGTTGGTAAAATAAGGATCTAGATTGTTGGGGACAAGAGGATGACTCTGTAAACCTCTTAGAGAGGGCTGTAAAGCATTATGAAGCAATATATATATCTAAGTGCTATTGCTATTGCTATAAAAGGTTTCAGAATCACCACCTTTTTTTGGAAAACATCATCCACTAAATGGTCTAGTGCAGGGGTAGGCAACCATGGCTCTTTTATGACTTGTGGACTTCAACTCCCAGAATTCCTGAGTCAGCATGGCTTATTCAGGAATTCTGGGTATTGAAGTCCACAAGTCATAAAAGAGCCAAGGTTGCCTACCCCTGGTCTAGTGCAGCATGGGACACCTTTGCCATCATGCTAGCAACAGCAGGTGAGAAAACTTTGTGGTTCCATATACTTTGAAGGAGATAATTTCTGGGGAACCAGCCCCATTTGGCTGAACGTTATCCTCCTTACAACTGCCATAAATTTCAGTACATTCAGTCAAACTCCACTGACAAGAAAGCTACATTCCTCCAGCATCTTATTAACCAGATTTATTGAAAAGGAAGAAGGGAGTTAGGCTGCAGAACTCTGAGCAACTGGATACATTTATTTTAGCTTCCCATTTATCTTTGTGAGGGTCAGGGCAGCTCCTGCTGAACAATAGACAGGTTAGGAAAGGATTTAAGGGCAGGAGGTTGATAGAACAAGCTTTGAAAAAGCATTCATTTAGGCTGACCATTGTTTGTCATTGGATCTAAGAAATCTTGCGATGCTCAAGGCAACATCATTGTCTTGGGTTCTCAACTTTTGCTAGTGATTATTGCCGTCTCACTATGTAACTTACTATGCTGAATATGGCAACAAGTTAAAATGAAAACTGGGGGCATCAGGAGATCATAGCCCAGAGACTAGGAATTTTGACAGAAGCAAGCAAGCTTTGAGGAAGCCCACAATTATATTTCAGAAGATTCTACACTTCTGTACCTGCGACTCATGTAATAGAAGATAAAGTCATGGAGTTGTCCAGTTAGACTAGGGGTCTCCAACCTTGGCAACTTTATGACTTGTGGACCTCAACTCCCAGAATTCCTCAGGGAGTTGAAGTCCACAAGTCCTAAAGTTGCCAAGGTTGAGGACCCCTGAGTTAGACCATTGAGTTCAAACATTAATGTCAGTTTGCGTCCAGTTGTTAAATGTTAAATCTTGGCCAACTTTAAGACTTGTGGACTTGCCTGCAGGTTGAAGTCCACAAGGCTGGCTGAGAAATTCTGGGAGTTGAATTCCACAAGTCTTAAAGTTGCCAAGGTTGAGGACCCCTGAGTTAGACCATTGAGTTCAAATATTGATGTCAGTTTGCGTCCAGTTGTTAAATGTTAAATCTTGGCCAACTTTGTGGACTTGTCTGCAAGTTGAAGTCCACAAGTCCACAAGGCTGGCTGAGGCATTCTGGGAGTTGAGGTCCCCAAGTTTTAAAATGGCCAAGGTTGGACACCCCTGCTCTAGAGTAACCGTGTGGGTGAGACCGGAAGCTCAGTCTGGGATCTTTTGGGAAACAACACTTTCTTTTCTAAATAATATGTGTTTTGCAGATGGGTAACTTTTGTGAAGTGAGCGACAAGGTTGTAAGAAGACAAGTGAAAGTTTCTGGGCAACCCTACCACCCTCCCCCCATCTGCAGATTTTGAACATATTGTAGAAATTGCAAGCAGATGCCACCAGCATCTGTCTCCAAGTCTTTATGATCGTAGTAAGAGCCACCTTACATTTAGAGAAGTGGAGAACGTGCAAAAACGAACAGGGTGAAAAAAAAAACATTCTGAAAAAACGAAGAGAGAGTTTGCTTTCTCAAGGTCATCTCTGTGCTTTGGGAGTCTTCCTTTCATTCTGTTCTACTGTGAAAGCGAATTTCTGGGGAAAAATATGATTGCTTTCCTTTTGAGCCTTTTTTTTAAAAAAAAAAAATATCAAAACACACAGCAAGAGTTGAGGGCTCTTCTGCAGAGTGCCTACTTGGACACGAGAATGACAGTTGAGTTAATTAATTTTGTGGCAATATTATTAAAAGAAAGTGGCTATTGTTGGGAATCTGACAACTTTTCTTGCATTTTGAAAATAGTGTGTGTGTTTTTTTTTTACGAGAAGAATCTAGAATAAAGCAATTCGCCACGATAAAAGAAGCTTCGGTTATCTGCTGCCTTTCTTGGTGTTCAAAGGACAAGGGAATACTTTGAATCTGAATCATTTATTTTAAATAGCTGAGAAGCAAAGTAAAGAAAATCTCTGAAAGAAAAAAGTATGGTTGCTACATCTCCTCATTTGTTAAAATGAAGAAGAGAAAATGCTGTCATTAGGCATTTTTCTTCTTTTACATCTGATTGTAATATTGTAGTATATGGTATTTTTTAAAAACAGTGACAATTTAATGGATGGTAAGTTTCAACCCTAACCCTAACCCTAAAACTGTAAAATAATAATAATAATAATAATAATAATAATAATAATAATAATAATAATAATAATAATAATAATAATAATAATAATATACCAATAGTAATAGGCGCCTTGGGTGCAATCCCAATAGTACTATCAATAGGCGCCTTGGGTGCAATCCCAAAACAACTGGAGCACCACTTGAACACCATTGGCATTGACAAATTCACCATTAGTTAATTGCAAAAGGCGGCCTTGCTAGGAACTGCTTCCATCCTGCGATGATATCTGTAATACCATCAAACATCCACATCTGCCCATCCCAGGTCCTTGGTAAGGACTTGATAAGTAGAGAAAAATGCAAATTCCAGTCTGAACATCTGGCTGACTGTGCGATGATCAATAATAATAATAATAATAATAATAATAATAATAATAATAATAATAATAATAATAATAATAATAATAATAATAATAATAATAATAATAATAATAATAATAATAATAATTGCAATTGACTAGTGGCGAATTTGTCAATGTCAATGGTGTTCAAGTGGTGCTCCAGTTGTTTTGGGATTGCACCCAATAGTAATAGGTGCCTTGGGTGCAATCCCAAAACAACTGGAGCACCACTTGAACACCATTGGCATTGACAAATTCACCATTAGTCAGTTGCAAAAGGCGGCCTTGCTAGGAACTGCTTCGATCCTGCGACAATATCTGTAACACATCAAACATCCACATCTGCCTATCCCAGGTCCTTGGGGAGGACTCGATAGGTAGACAAAAATGCCAAATCCATTCTGAACATCTGGCTGACTGTGCAATGATCCATAATAATAATAGTAATAATAGAGTTGGAAGAGACCTTGGAGGTCATCTAGTCCAACTCCCTGCTCAGGCAAGAAACCCTATACCATTTCAGACAAATGGCTGTCCAGTCTCTTCTTAAAAACTTCCAGTGTTGGAGCATTCACCGCTTCTGGAGAGAGGTTGTTCCACTGATTAATTATTTCTCCTTCGTTCTAGGTTGCTTCTCTCTTTGGTTAGTTTGATTTGTTCAAACTTGTGAAAGCAGTCCCCCTTTTTTTCTTCTTAATTTAATTTTATTCTTCTTGGGTGGGTTAACTTAATGTTGCTATTGCTGAGTGTTGTACTGGTGTGCTTTCATTTTGTAATCTTCTAAAACTGAAGACTAAAGTACACAATGGCATACAAAATTGGCTTTGCTAGGGTCAACATTTTAGCTCTTGTTCTAGAAGACTGAGTTGGGAAGAAAGGGTTGTTTTTATGTAGTTTGTAATAAGGTTGGTATTTTCTAAATTTCTGATTATTCCCTATAGTATCAATAAAAGAGAATATTTGTAGCTTAGGGCTGAACTGCTGGGCCCTTGATGCTCTCTGAGCTTGGTGGTTTTCTTGCAGACATTTCATTACCCAACTAGGTAACATCGTCAGTGCTAGAAGGGAGTGGGGTTTACTCTCTGTTTCTATATCAGTGGCTTGTCCTGTTAGTGTCGGTGGGAATATTCTTGGTCAGGGGTGTCAAACTGCTGGCCCTTGGGCTGGATGAATCATGTGGAAGCCACGCTCACCCCATTGCCGGCAATGGCAAAACTGTCCCGATGCATTGCATGACATCACGTGACGTCGCAGGTTTGACATGTCTGTTCTTGGTGGTTCTTTGATTAGGTTGTTGCTGATAGTTTCTTGATTGGGATATTGTAGTTGCAATGTATGGCTATGAAAGTTGGACCTAAGAAAGGCTGAGCGCCAAAGAATTGAGGCCTTTGAACTATGGTGCTGGAGAAGAGTCCTGCGAGTCCCCTGGACTGCAAGGCGATCAAACCAGTCAGTCCTAGAGGAGATCAACCCTGACTGCTCTTTAGAAGGCCAGATCCTGAAGTTGAAACTCAAGTACTTTGACCACCTAATGAGAAGGAAGGACTCACTGGAGAAGAGCCTGATGCTGGGAGAGATGGAGGGCAATAGAAGAAGGGGATGACAGAGAATGAGGTGGCTGGATGGAGTCACTGAAGCAGTAGGCGTGAGCTTAAATGGACTCCAGAGGATGGTAGAGGACAGGAAGGCCTGGAGGAATGTGGTCCATGGGGTTGCGATGGGTCAGATATGACTTCGCAACTAACAACAACAAAATTCTGTACAGTATAGTTTTTTCAGGAGAAGGGCCTGTTCTTGGCCCAGATTGATCACAACACACTTGTGCTGTTACAGTGATCTTGGGGATTGTTCAAAACTCAAAACTGCCAGCTCGTTCAGCAAGTTGGAAACATTTTTTTCCTAACTTGTCTTCATCCAGTAGACCAAATTATGCCATTGCATCCATGGCAAAGGGTGGAATAATTTGATCCATGCAGTGGACAAGATGATGTGGACAGAATGCCACCTGGAGGACATGAGCCTGTGGATCTGAAAGAACCTTTTATCTTAGTGGAAGGAAAAACTGGAGCCCTTTTCCAGAGCTCAAAAGGAATAGAGTAAAACACGAGTAAGTTTGCCTGCCTGCTTTGCTGGATCCTCAGGTGACTTAATTCCAAAAGTACAAAGATGTCCTCACTGGAGGTAATGAACGTACGATGCAATTTCTCTCGATACGTTACAAATGGTAAATTCTGTCATTGTTCATTGCAAATGTTTGGCATATGCCAGTCCTTGCCGTATCGCAAAGATGCCCATGTCTTTGTGAAAGGGCAAGAAAAGTTCTGCCCTCATTAGGGTAACTCCGCTTTAGTTATCGCTGCCTTAAAATGTGACTTAACAAAAGATCCTTGAGACATAAGTCTGAAAACATCCCCAGAGAATTGAAGGTGAGCAAAATTTGGTGTTTTTCATGAGGTTTCAGGCAATGCTTTTGTCTATGCAGAGCATTATCCCTTTGATTTATATTGTTTTGCTGGGTCTCCTTGCACATAATTGCTTGCTCATATTTTAGCTGAAACCGAGGAATTTCAAATAAAAACCTCCAGCGGTTTTGATGCAGTTTACAGACTGTTGTTACGAGCTGGGCTCATCTTAGCTTTACAGTGAAAAAGAAGGGCAGGCATTGAAATAAACAAAACAGGGAACGAAGAAATCTCAAGTGCCGGGCACAAAACATTTTTATTGGCCCCAACACATTCCTGAAAAATGTATATTGCAACGCCTGTGAACTAATTAGCTGTAGTGCTTGGCAAACCACTTTCCAAAATAAGGTGAGCCAGATCAAAACTTTTTTTTATCGGTGTTTGAGATTCCTCTCATTCTTGTTTGCTGGCTCATCCTAATTTGCCAGAACCAGCCTATTGTTTGACTTAAACAGGCCTGCAGAGAGGGGAAAAAAAACATAACCCCAAACACTTGTGTCCAATCTCATGGATATATTTCTTGTTTTTCTTCTCTCTCTCTTCTTATCAATAGGGAGAAGACAGAAGGGATCAATCAGAGGCGGAGGAAAAAAATGAGAGATTTCTAACAAATCTTGGCAGCATTAATGGTGCTTTCATCTCAAGGCTTCTTCGCCTGGAATGTGGGCAGGGAGAGCAGAAGCAACAGGAGAATAAAAGTAAGTTGCTTGACATTTTGTCACGTTTTGCTGTTTGAGCACACCATTTAGGACAGACAAGGTCAGCTTTGAATGAATTGAGAATGGCTATCCAAAAGATTTATTTACCCCGTTAGGACGTGCCTACTTTTTCATTTTCTAGGAAGAAAGAAAGATGTTGGCCTCAACCCTCTTCTCCTTTCATAAGGGCCTAAAGGCCTGGAGACCCCAGTAGGGGAACTGCACAGTGGAGATGGTTGATCAAGGGGTGACAGCTTCTCCCATTCTGCCCCACCTCCCCATGTCTTTAGGTTTTAATGTCTATGGCAGTGACGGCGAAACTTTTAGAGACCGAGTGCCCAAACCGCAACCCCAAACCCACTTATTTATCGCAAAGTGCCAGGGCCACATCAGCATTGTGGTGCCCTCAAGGGGGGGGCAGGGAGGCGCCTCTGAGTGCCGCCTCTAGCATGCAAAAACCAGGAGTGCAAAAATGGACCACCGTGCTGCAAGGAACAAAAACGGCCGCCCCGCCACACCGCGGGATGCAGATACAAGGCGCTGCACCAAGCAAGAACGGGCCAGTGAGTATCACGCAGGCACTAACCCCGCCCCATTTGCAGTGTGTGCATGCTTGTGGCCCCATGTGTGCACGCATGCATGTAAAATGCTTTCCACTCCCTTTTCTTCCAGTCCACCAATCGACAATGTTTGGTGACCTCTGCTCTACCACCTCTACTCGAGTTTGCTAGTCGGCCGCTTCACCTCCTTTGTGCTGGGCGGGGCTCCTGCTCTGGACGGTGGTGGCGGCCTGATGGACCTGCTGCTGGTGGCGGTGGCACACGTGCCATAGGTTCGCCACCACTGGTCTATGGAGATTCTCAGGCATCCAGGTCGTGGCTGTCCAAAGGTGCTTTTTCAGGAGGCAACTGGACTTCCTTATTTTTCTTTGAAGACGTTTCGCTTCTCATCCAAGAAGCTTCTTCAGCTTTGACTGGACGGTGGGGAATGGAAGGATTTATACTCCTTGCAGAACGCTGGTCATTTGCATTCTTTTAGCGAGTTGTTGATGCCACCTGGAGGCTTATCTGTGTCTTCAGGGTCACCTGAGTAGTGCAAATGGGTGTGGAGCCTTCTTGGAACTGTTGAAAGGACTGTGTGGTAGACTGAAGATAGATGATGTCGTATCCCTCCCCCTCTGTTGAGAGAGGGCTGTTCAGTCTTGGCCTAGATGGCCTCTTTGACTTCTCTTTCAAACCAGCGGTTTTAATTGTTTGCTCTAATTTATTTATTTTTTAATTCAGATGTATTTTTTATGACTGTAAGCCAACCAGACTTACCTTACAGCCAATAAATTTAATAAGTAAATAAAATAAATCTAAAGGGTTTTTTTGCAGCAGTATCATACTGAATTTAGGTGGCTTTTGTTTTTCCTTTCAAACAGTTGTGTTCTACTTTTCCAAAGGTAAGTGGGGCATGAGACTAGGGCAGGGGTCTTCAAACCTGACCCTTTTAGGACTTGTGGACTTCAACTCCCAGAATTTCTCAGCCAGGCACGCTGGTTTGAAGACCCCTGGACTAGGGTGATAGGATCGTTGGTTTAATCTTTGCTGTAAAGCCTAAGTCATCGATAGTACTTAAGGAAAATACAATATTTGTAACTATCAACAAATATGGCAAACTTGCTTATCCAAGAAGCAAGCTATTCACAGTACATTTTTTTCCCTTTTAACAACCCTGTAATCCCTTTTGTGGGGGTTGGAGTAGGGACGATTGAACAGCGCTGAGCATTTACTGGCTGGATGCCCTTCCTGATGCCTACATGAAGCACACAGCAGATCTTTTCTTTTTTTGCGCCCAGAAAGAGAAATATCTGCCGCTACCTCGGATCGAATTCACAGCCTCTTGATTGTGAAGTTACAGCTTCACCACTAGGCCACCACAGTATATATGTCCAGTGCAGTTAAATTAAAGCAGGCTATATTAAAAAACAAAAAAACCCCGCAGGCAATGGGTTTGGTTAAAAACCACGCCTGACCTTTTTGAGACTCTGGCAATCTTGATGGCCTTGTGACCTTTCCCACCAAAATAAGCTACGGTAGCTACAAACATTTAGGTAAGGGGCTATTAATCTCAGGTATTTGAAGCAGTTTTTCTGGGCTTTTTCTCCGCATTAGACCAGCTACACCAATTACTTAAGAGCAATTTCTAGCAATTACAGCCATAAAACAAGACAGCCTGCTGTGTGCAAAGTCTGGCCTGGAGCAGGATTGTTCAAATTCAGGCTGGTAATAAAAACAGAGAGCTTATTGATCTCTAGTGGGCTGATATATGACCAGTTGCCTTTGTTTGGGTTGCTGAGGTTTTTTGTTTTTTTGTTTGCAATTGAATATGTCCAGAAATGGATTGTTTGCTTGTTTGTTTTAGAACAAGTGATTATTTTATGATGGAAAGGTTGCATTTCATAAATCGGTGGAGTTTCCCTATCATCTTTGCTTCCCAATTTACTAGATGCCAGGAATGCTGGCATTCCGGAATTCAAATACTTAAAGCAGGGCAAGGTGAATAAAAAAAGAAAATATAGGAGGCATATAATCATTTGAAATCCTAGGCTGCATTAACAGAGAGATAGAATCAAGATCACGTGAAGTGTTAGCACCGCTTTATGAAGCCTTAATAAGGCCACACTTGGAATATTGCATCCAGTTTTGATTGCCAGAATGTAACAAAGACTTTGAGACTCTGGAAAGGCTGCAGAGAAGAGAAAGAAAGATAATTAGGGGGCTGAAGGCTTAAACCTATGAAGATCGGCTGCAGGAATTGGGTATGTCCAGTCTAGTGAAAAGAAGGACTAGGGATGACATGATAGCAGCGTTCCAATATTTGAGGGGCTGCCACAAAGAAGAGGGGGGTCAACCTATTTCCCAAAGCATGCAAGGCAGGATGAGAAGCAATGGGTGGAATCGAAGGAGAAATGATCTGATAGCGAAAGCAATCCGTGAAACAGTTTGTCTTCGGACGTTGTGGGTGCTCCATCCCTAGAGGTTTTAAGAAGACACTGGACCTCCATTTGCCCAGAATAGTATAGAGTGTCTTGCTTGTGCAGTGGGCTGGACTAGAAGATGTCTAAGATCCCTTCCAATTCTGTTATTCTGTAAAAATTACTGCAATTTTGGGCAATTTTAAATAAATGGAGATTCTCAGTCATCCAGAAGGCTTTTTCAGAAGGCAACTGGACTTTCTCGTTTTCCTTTGAAGATGCTTCGCTTCTCATCCCGGAAGCTTCTTCAGCTCTGACTGGATGGTGCGGGATGGAAGGATTTATACTCCTTCCATACAACTGGTCATTTGCTTTCTTTCTTTCTTTCTTTTTTTAATTGGAAATTTTATAAAGTTTTACAATATAAATCCCCCCCTTCCCCAACCCACCCTTCCACACACCCCTCCCTCCCCCCTCACTTCCCAGTGCCAATCACAGGGTTAACAATAAAATAATCATACTCTAACTAACATTAATCAACTATTAAAATAACATATCTGTAACCTCCTTTAACGCTCTTTTAAACAAATATACAGTTATTAAAAACAATGATAATAACATCACTTTAATAATTAAAAATAATACTAAATAAACTATTCTAACCTTTATACAACAATAATACTCTAAAATTCACTCAAAAACCAAATGATATTTTTTGGTCCCATATTTACGCTCAATATAATCTATCCATCTTCTCCAAACCAAAATATATCTTTCTTGTGAATAATCCTTCACATAAGCGGAAATCTTGGCCATTTCTGCTAAGTTCGAGACTTTAAGT
>NW_015389472.1:28901-42968 GCF_001527695.2 Protobothrops mucrosquamatus | reverse complement strand
TTCTTAAAAATATTTTGAATATTCCACCATATCTTAATCCAAAATGCTTTAACTTCCCTACATGTCCACCAAATATGAAAATAAGTTGCATCTAAATTTCCACATCTCCAACACTTAGGTTGTAAATTAGGATACATACAAGACAATTTTTGAGGATCCAGATGCCACCTATAAAACATTTTATAAAAATTTTCCCTTAAGTTTGCTTTCTTTTAGAGAGTCGTTGAGGCCATTTGGAGGTTTACCTGTGTCCTCAGGGTCACCTGAGTAGTGCAAATGTGTGTGGAGCCTTCTTGGCTGCAGGATGTTTTCTGCCCCGTGTCCCTTCAGCCTGTTGGGGATGAGTCAATTTGAATCTCAAACTAAACCACAAATGGTTCCTGTAATCTGCAATATTTTCTGGAAATCCGTTCATTCTCCCACACCATTCTTAGGGTGTTCATCCCAAAGTGCATGGCTGAATGTCCGTGGAGATTCTCAGTCATCCAAGTCAGGGTTGTCCCAAAGGTGCTTTTTCAGGAGGCAACTGGACTTTCTTGTTTTTTTCTTTGAAGATGTATCTATCTGTATCTAAACTACCCAGCTCAATTTTATATCCCTTTAGAGGTCTCAGGTCCCATTCCACGTGAAACCTCTTCCTCCTGTCCCAACAGAATATATCATTCTGCAGATATTACGTATTCTCAATGCAGCAAGCAGACCTTTTACTAAGCTAGCTTGACATCCTTGCTAAGGATCTCTTGCAACAGGAAGACTCCAGGAGCACTGGACACTGGACAGCAACACTGCATTTCAAAGCAATGACTTGCTTCTTCATGAGTGAACCCCAAATAATCATTATAAGCAATCTGGTATCATCCTGGAGAGACATTTGCAGTGGTGGTGCACTATATGCAACACTTGGAACTCTACGAAGGCTGCACCAGCATATTTTCCTTTTTTCTTATCTTTTGTCCTTCCCCATCACTTCTTCCTCTTAACCATTAAAAAGAGAATAAAGACTACATAACATCCAGAGACATCACCCTGCCAACAAAAGTGAATACAGTCAAGGCCATGGTTTTCCCAGTTGCAATGTATGGCTGTGAAAGTTGGACCATAAGAAAGGCTGAGTGACAAAGAATTGAGGCCTTTGAACTATGGTGCTGGAGAAGACTCCTGCGAGTCCCCTGGACTGCAAGGCGATCAAACCGGTCAGTCCTAGAGGAGATCAACCCCGACTGCTCTTTAGAAGGCCAGATCCTGAAGTCAAAACTCAAGTACTTTGGCCACCTAATGAGAAGGAAGGACTCACTGGAGAAGAGCCTAATGCTGGGAAAGATTGAGGGCAATAGAAGAAGGGGATGACAGAGAATGAGGTGGCTGGATGGAGTCACTGAAGCAGCAGGCGTGAGCTTAAATGGACTCCAAAAGATGGTAGAGGACAGGAAGGCCTGGAGGAACATGGTCCATGGGGTCGCGATGGGTCGGACACGACTTCACAATTAACAACAACATCCTTCTCCTGGTAACATTTAAGGGCTCTCAGTTTGGACTCACCTTCCTCCCCCCCCCCAAAAAAAGCTGTAGACTCTTTTCTCTCCTTTACCTAATATACAAAGAAGCTTGCCAGATTTTTTGTTTTTGTACCGACTAGTTAGTGGAAGCATGCTGCAGCATTAAGAAATGACCACTGCAGGTCTGTTTTTCATTCCGTGGTCTCTGAATAAGCAGACAGCAGTTGCACCATCCTTTCTTGTTAATTTGCTCTGGGGGGGGGGAATGAGGACAAATTTCTTGCTTTCCCATTGTTTGCTGCAGAAAGGACAATTGTTATTCAACCAAGCATAATCCTCCTGGTGCAAACCTTTTGTAAGCTCTGTTTTGGGGGCTCAGTTCTTCTCTCCTTCTAGACCACTAAGGAACAAACCTTGGGAAATAAAGGTTGTTTAGGTGGTCTCTGGATGTGCATCCCTGCGCAACCCCTCTCTTAATTTTTCTTGCAACTACAGTCTGAGATCTTGCAACTATTTCACTGCCTCAAACCTTCTTCTTATGAAAAAAAAAGAGTTTAATGTTTTGGATTTTTTAGCTTAGAAAAGAAGGAACTGAAGAGAGATATAGAGCAGAGCAGAGCAGAGCAGAGTAGAGTAGAGTAGAGTTGGAAGGGAACTTGGAGGTCTTCTAGTCCAGCCCCCTGCTTGAGCAGGAGAACCTATATCATTTCAGACAAGTAACTGTCTAGTCTCTTCTTAAAAATCTCCAGTGATGAAGTGCCCACAATTTCTGAAGGCAAGCTGTTCCACTGATTAATTGTCCTCACTGTTAGGAAGTCTCTCCTTAATTCCAGGTTGCTTCTCTCTTTGATCAGTTTCCAATCATTGTTTCTTGTCCTGCCTTCTGATGCTTTGGAGAATAACGTGACCCCCTCTTCTTTGTGGCAGCCTCTCAAATACTGGAACACTGCTATCATGTCTCCTTTATTTCTTCTTCTTTTTAGACTAGCCAAACCCAAGTCCCGCAGCCGTTCTTCATATGTTTTAGTCTCCAGGCCTTTGATCATTTTAGTTGCTGTGATTGATTGTTTAAAATTATTATTAAACAGTGGATGCCTAGAAGTTATTCTCCTTCTCTCAAAAACTAGGATCAAATGATGTCTAATAAAACGGATTAGAAAAAGTTCTAGAGCTATAAAAACATGAAATCACACGATGCATAACTACGGCAATTATGTTGTGGCACCCCATAATTTGGATGGTTTTAAAAGAGGATTGGATACATTTATAAAGGACATTTCTGAAGACTATCAAGGTGCAAAAATCCACAATACTTTGAGGATGGGAACAAAATAATTCCAAACACTAGTTGCAGGAGAACCACAGCTGCAGAAAGACTGTCTGCATCTCCTAGATAGGAATACCCCAGAGGCATCTGCTCGACTAGTATGAGAAACGAAATATTGGACTAAGATGGGTCTTGATGTGAAATTTGCAGTGCTAATCTTATAGGCCACCAGTCGTGGCCAATAAAAGTACACTTCCACTAGAGAAAAAAAAGAGAGAAGCGCATTCTGTCACATCTTATATAGAAAAGAAAACACTGCACAAAGGATAAGAACAAGCACATTGGTGATTGCTAGTAGCATTTTTATAGGTCCCAACTCTTGGATAATAAAGACCTTCTAAGGGCTAGGGGACGGCTAGAACGGCCATAAAAGCTTTGCAAAGAAAATAATATTTGAAAGCATTTCATCTCTTTTTAAAATATAGCTGCGCAAAGTTATTGCCAGACCAAACCTTAATATCATAAAATATGATATTTGTCAAAACTCCTTGTTGGCTCCTTGGATGAAGCACAGCTTGTAAATGCTTTGAGTACATTTATTTGCCCAGTGTGTGTGTGTGTGTGTGTGTGTGTGTGTGTATGTGTGTGTGTGTGTGTGTGTGTGTGTCTAATGCAAGTTCAGACTCTTAGCTAAAGGCCTTATTGAAGGAAAAGTCTTCATCGTGGTCCAGTCCAAGCCGGGAATAAACAACATGGCGACTGCTTTAAAAAGAAGGTTGCAGTTTATTGAAGAGGAGAGCCAGACAGGAAGATGGTTCTGGCAGGAAAAAGGAGAGAAAAGGGGCTGAGCACATGTAGGGAGTGGGTTTTTATACCCTCTGGAGCCTTTTGTTTGGAGTTCTTTCCTGTTCCTGTGGCATGAACTTTGACCTGAGTCTGAGTGTGCTTTTTTGGTATTTTGATGGTGATGGGTTAATCCTATTATAACCCAAAGGTCATATCCTGCTTCCCTGGTGCTGGGGCTAATGACTCCTAGAGTTTGGGTGAGGTATGCAGAGTTTAGGTGTCCTTGTCTTCTTAATCTCCTAGCTTCAACCTTCCTGATGGTTTACATCGGCATTTGTACAGAGCTGGCTTCTGCTTGGGGGACGGACACCTGGGGCTATCAAGGAAAAATTGGGCATGCTTTTCTCCTCTTCAAGATCCTTTGAGGAAATATATTTTCCTGCCCTTTTAATATGGGGGAGGGGGCTGACTTCCCACAGCCTGAAATCTTGCAGGCCATAAAACTTGGTAAGTTTTGTGTTGCTGAGAATGATCTTGAGAGAGATTGAGGGGCTGTTGCAAGTGAAGCAACTTCTCCAGATTTGCGGCAAGAAGGATAGAAAGAATGGAAGGCTACCTAGAGAAAGAGGATGCCTTATTGTTCTGTTTTAAGCACAGCCAGCATTGCAATACCTATTAAGGTAGAGGGGAAGGAGATAACCTTTGCGAGTGTTTCAGGTTTTATTAGTAATACTTCATACTCCTTGGGCCTGCTTACTGCATTCAGATTCAAAGGTGAGAGCATCTTTGGATCTTCATTTTTGAAAGGACTAAGAATAACGGGTGGAAGAGAGATCCAGTCTAGAATTATGGAGAAATGTCCTATTTCCACAATCAGTGGAATGGCTTCTCTCCTTCTCTTTTGGAGGTTTTCAAGAAGAGATTGGACAGCCATTGTGTGGGATGGTATAAGGCACGAGTGTCAAACTCGATTGAGTCATGTGACATATCGTGACGTTTTTTGCATTTGCGGAGCAGGGGTGGGCGTGGCACACTGAGTTATTTGTAAAGAAATAATAAAGGTGGGATTTTAAAAAATCTAATCCAATCCAATCCAATCCAATCTAATCTAATCTAATCTAATCCAATCCAATCTCTGGACTTTGGCAATAACCTAAAGGAACATAATAAAAGTTTCACATGCTAATTAATAAATACATGCACACATTTAGAAATAAGTCAGTCATGGAAACTTGATTCAATCTTCCAAAAGTTGATGGACAATTTCCACGGTCATTTCTCTTTCCCCTGAAGATTTCTTAACTTTAAGATGGATTTTAATTGGATGCAGGATTCTTTTAAATAAATGATCAATGTCTATAAGAGAGTCTTTATAACAATTCTCCCTTTAATCATATGCAAGCATTTCTCTGTTGAAAAGTGTTATATGTCTTCTATTGCACAAGTGAAGTTGGAAACAGTAAAATTAATGTTATATCGATGATCACAAATTGGTAAATATGTTTTTAATCTGAGTGAGTTGAATTTTTTCCTCCCACAATTTTCTAAAAGACATGCGGAAGACAAACAACAACGACGACCCAATTTTGGGCATGATTTGAAATAGGAAACTTTGTTTTCTGATTTCGTTTTTGATCTGGAATTTGATTTGTGTAGGAAGAAGCTATTTGTGTTCGTTCAATTGTGCAAGGCACACAGCGACTGGACTCCACTGAGACCACGAAGTTCTTGTTATGCTGATATAGACCTCATAAAATGTGTTTAGGTTCTGCAAAATGTTGTTTTGTACCTTCTGAATCCTACTGAAACCGCTAAGTCTCCCAACGAAGGATCGTGCTGTTCACGTTGCTCTACTTTTATGTTGCTATTTTGGTTTTCTTTTCTCCAGACACTTTTTCATGTCACCAGTAATAAATGGGACCTGTCCTGCCCTTCTCAAGGGGATGAGAGTTTTATGTACTTGGTCTGACTCTGAAAATTCTGATAGAGGCAAACGATGAAGAAGGTATCACGCTGGGAGAGGCTCATTGGTAGCTTCACCACTAGGTCTGCTAGAAGAAAATAGGAGAGCAATTACTTGGGTACCTTAAAGCTGTTCTTCTGTTTTATTTTTTGACAGCTCCTCTGGGAAATTTCCTCACTGTTTTGTTTGCATCGCTTCTAAAGCCACAGTAGCCAAGGTTTAATCAGACTTGGCAAAGCTTCAGAGTGAGGTCTTTCCTTTTGTTATGCTGCATCTTATTTGAAGATGACAAACAGGCCTCTCTGGGCACAATTCTCTGCTTGCCCTGGACCAAGAGTCCTCTACTATATGGATCTGACCCAGTGATGGGATTCAAATATGTGAACAACCAGTTCTCTGTGTGGATGCCACTTCCAGAAGTCCATTCTGGGCCTGGGCAACAAAATAAAAATTAGCTACCGGTTCTGCCGAAGTGGTGCGAACTGGCTGAATCCCACCACTGATCTGACCATCCAAGGGAGAACTTCCTTCTCATGATTTTGGTGCTGGAAAACATACCTTCTCTTGACCAGATGGTAAGGCTAGAGCAGTGGTTCTCAACCTTTTTAATGCTGCGACCCCAACCGGTCGTAAGTCAAGGACTAAACCGGTCGTAAGTTGAGGACTAAACCGGTCGTAAGTCGAGGACTACCCAACCAGTCGTAAGTCGAGGACTTTCCCTGCCAGGAGCGCCGCGCATGCATGGTTCTGCCCCCTGCGCCGGCCAAGGCGTAGCTGGCAAGCGGCAGAGATGGAGCAGGCCGACCACCAGCTGGCCCAGCCCAAGGGAGGTAAGGCACCCGCCGGAAAAGGGGGAAAAAATAGCGGACAAAAAAAATGGCGGACAAAAAAATGGCGGACAGCCTTGCTTGGTGACCCCCGTGAAATGGTCGATCGACCCCAAATGGGGTCCCGACCCACAGGTTGAGAACCACTGGGCTAGAGCTACAAAATTCTAAGAGAAAGCTGCCTAGAGTAGCCCATGGTGAGCAAATAGGAGCAAATAAATTTAATGACAGTAACAATAATGTGGAGAAATAGTTGAGAGGAACTACAGCAGGACAAGAAGCAACGGATGGAAACTAATCAAGGAGAGAAGCGACCTAGAACTAAGGAGAAATTTCCTGACAGTTAGAACAATTAGTCAGTGGAATGGCTTGCCTCCAGAAGTTGTGGGTGCTCTATCACTGGAGGCTTTTAGAAGAAATGGCATAAGGTGTCTGAAATGGCATACGGTGTCCTACTTTAGTTGGGGGCTGGACTAGAAGACATCCAAGGCTCCTTTCAACTCTGTTATTCTATTACTAGAAGGAGGAGGAGAAGATAACTTGAGGAGAAGACCACAAGGTAACTTGGAGAAGGAATTGAGAACAGAGTGTTGGTTATTTCAAGGCTTATAAGAGAAACTAGTTGGTTCATTCTGCTTTATATGGACGAATGGATACAAAAAAGGAGGACAGAACATAAACAAAAGTCAAACATAGGCAGGAATGGGGGAAAATTCATGACTCCCAAACACATCTTTTTCAAGATAACACAGGTGTTTTGTAGACAATTTATAAAATACCCAGGAAATTTATGCCACAGATGCACTGGGCCTGATATTTTTTTTCTTTGTTAGGATTCTATTTCTCTCCCTGCCCATAACTCTTTTTGGTTCCTTAAATGATTACAAACCTGTTAATTTATTGTTTTCGTGGCTGCAAGTATTTTAAATGTTTCATTCAGCAGTCTCAGTTTTTTTTCATTTTTTTTCAGTGTGACTAGCTTTTAAATCTTCCAACCCAACCTGGGAATGACTTTGCTTCCAAAATTAAATTTGAACAAGTGTAAAAAAAATTAAATTGTTAGGGTCTGAAAGAAAATTCTGGAAATAAATGCTTGAGAAAGCCTCATCTCATTGGTTCAGACCGACTTGGTTGAGAAATTGTTCAGAGGGATCTTATACGATGGTGGTAGAGGGTTATTTCTACCTTGAAAATGTTCCTTGCCCATTTTGGTTTTTCACAGTCTTCTGTATTTCTGATTCTTATTGTCCCCCATCCATTCCTTGAGTGCTGATTGGGTTCTGTTGATTGGATTCTGTTTCCCCTGATTCTTAGGTATGTTAAAATTTCATTATATCTGGACTGGATTATATTAGATTTGTACATTGAAACTGGTGGAACCTTGAATTCTGGATGCAATGGAGGAAATGGGTGGCTTTGCAGCAGAATAAATTCCAAAGCTTTGGGATTCTGCAGAAAGTCAAAAGCTGTTTCTGCAAACTCTCTCTCTCTCTCTCTCTCTCTCTCTCTCTCTCTCTCTCTCTCTCTCTCTCTCTCCTAAATTCCTCCATAAAACATGAGAAAGGGAATTGGAGGAGGACAGGAGAAGGATAGTCTCACAGATCTATTACAGAGAAAGTTCACTATCTGGAATCTTTAGATGTTGTGTTACAGTTTTCTGCAAGGCCCTGATGGTTTCATTTCAGTGTAAAAATGAGGGTTGGGGGGAGGAAATATCAGCAAGAAATGGAGAGCTGAAAAGGGAGATGGTGTAAAAAAAATAGCAAGGGAATAGCAGTCGTTTGAAAAGACCTGTCTTCATCATACTAAGCTTTATTACAATAATCTGAACCAGATTATTGCATAGCAACAAGTCATAAAAAAATCTTTCAAAGATTTAAAGAATTGTCTTCAAATCAATATACAGATAGTCCTTGACTTACTGTACAACCACAATTGGGACTAAAATGGCCTAGAATGGGACCCAGAGATGATACAGGGAACCTCAACATTTATTAAACAAAGTTTGTTTTTTATAGGGAAGAATATAAGCAGGCTACTTTCTGGAGTATCAATGTTTTCAGCTGAGTGGACTGGGCCAGACTAGTAAATAATACCTTTGTGGATCAAATTCAAAGACACTAACTCTTCAACCCCTCATGACTCCCTAACCACAAATAAGTAGGAGGTTATACAGAGAGTTAAAAATGTATTATGTTCCCTCTTTATCTGTCTTTCTGCCCATTCTTTGTCTAAGAGATTGCGAATCTGAGGTCGTTTCTTACTGTTTTTTCTTCTCAGGAGTAGATACACAGGGCCCATGCTCTTTGATTCTCCTCATAGCAGGGTGTAGTAGGAAGGCTTTGCCTGTCCTTACCATGGATTTGTGTTAAATAATATATTTCCTTTCTGTTACAGTTATAAAACCTACTTCATTGGTCAAGTTAGAATCCCACTGTCAGGAATGTTCAGACGTTCAGCAAATGCTTCAACCTCTAACCAATCAGACCAGTAAATAATAGCTTTGTGGATCAGGCCAATAAAAGAATAAGAGTTTCTTATTGACCCTTTGTTCTGAATTGCTCAGAATCTTTCCAAGGCAGGCTGTGTTGCATTTTTCATTAGTTGCTTCTGTATTTCAACCAACTCTAAATTCACTTGGTAGTATTAATAATGTATAGCTGGAGCCGAAGATGCTGCGATGCTGGTGGAGCGAGCAAAGTTAATATGATGAATAAATGTCTATAAATGTAATGAGCCTGTACATATACAGTAGTGGCTGGTAATACAACTTCGTCGTGTTCTTGTCCAAGGATTATTCCAGCTCCCCAGGGAACGTACGATGATACTTCTGAATTAGCCTACAGCCACATGAAATAAGTACATCAAAATATTTTATCTGGTAGCATTTTGCCCACTTAATTTTGCCTTTTTGCACTGGTAAACCACTTCTTTCTCTCCTTTTAGCTGATGTTTGTCAGTCAATTTGTGCCTCGCTGTATTTTTGGATCAACTGCAAGCAGTTATTCCATTTTTGCCCCTCTATTTCTCTTCATTTCACTTGCTTAGTGTTTAAGGAGGATATTGTTTCTTAAGGTCAATATCTCAAAATGAGTCTTGAAAAATCATCTTGGCCAAAGCCAGCATCATCACTACTTTCAAGTGGGATCCTTGGTGCTCTCTGGGCTTAGTGGTTTTCTCGCAGATGTTTTATTACCAAACTAGATAACATCCACAAAGTATTGATGATGTTACCTAGTTGGGTAATGAAACATCTGCAAGAAAACTGCCAAGCTCAGAGAGCACCAAGGACCCCTCATTTCAACCCTGAGCTATAAGTATTCTCTTCTATTGGTACTTTCACATGGTTTTGACAATTCCCTTGTGGGAGTTTTGGATGCTTGAAAAATGATAACCATTGGCCCAATGGATGCCATGAGTGTAGATATGGAATTAACTGTAATTATTTGTGACCAGTTGCCTTATTAGGTGCCACAAAAATTGAAATTACTCTAGAAAGATACCGGCTTAAAAAAATCAAGCAAAAACAGAAGTCCTACTCATAATAGTCTGGAAACTGTTCTCAAAAGGGCAGAGGAAATGGAATTATTTGGAGACTGAACTTCCAAAAGAACCAAACCAAGAAATAAGAAATTGGTGAAAGAAAAGTCTTCATCAGGGTCCCGTCCAAGCCGGGAATAAACAAAATGGAGACTGCTTTAGAAAGAAGGTTGTAGTTTATTGAAGAACAGAGCCAGACAGAAATGTGGCTCTGGGAAAGCTGACCACATGTAGCTGGGAATGGTGGGCGTTTATACCTTCTTGGGCTTTTGTGTTTGGAGTTGTTCCTGTGTCGTGAACTTTGACCTGAGATTCAGTGTGCCTTTCTGGTATTCTAATGATGGTGGGTTAATTTTCTTATGTCCCAAAGATCATATCCTGCTTCCCTGCGGCTGTGGCTGATGACTATGTCCTATGTTGGATTTTTTGGGTGAGGGGTTGTTGATTCTAGGGATCTTTTGTCTTTCTAATCCCATCAGCTCTAAGCTTCCGGGCTCCAATCTTTCTGAAAGGATTATCACATCTGCATTTCTACAGACCTGGCCTCTGCTTGGGGCAGAGAGACTTGTGTGTGTTTGTGTGTGTGTGTGGGTGTTCTGCCTAAGATTTTCCATTATTCCTTTGGAGAAATATATTCTGCCTTTTTAATATTCCCCAAAATATTTCTTTCTCTGTATGTGTATGTGTGGGGGGGCTGACTTCCCACAAAAGGATCAAACGTTTGTGCTTCAGAAGATAATTCATTCTCATCTCAATACCGAGTGACCCCCCCAGATTAAAACGAGTAACCAGGAATGATAGGGTATTGATGCTTCCATTTACTCTTTTGTGCATTGCCAATTATGCAAAATCAATAAGCAAAGAGAGAGTGGGAGAGAAAGAAGAAAGACCTGATTGCTTTTCTAATAACTGGCTTGATATTAGAATTGGAGATACACAGGTAAGTTAAAATCAGACGCATTGTTCAAACGGCAGCATGATGCCAATTTAAAGTAAGCAAATTCTTCAAATTGGCAGCCAGCTGCTGTATTAACAATGCCTCATTTTACCCCATCTGCATAATTGAGTTGTGTAGCTGAAACTGCCCTTGGATGTGCAGGGGACTGAAGTTAGGCCCAGGAATGCCTTTTCAGCATAACTGTAATTAGGATGGAACCTCAGGCTGTGCTCAATTAGTTTCCTGTTCTGCTTACTGCATGCGCCTCACTCTCACAAACAATTGGCACAGGAGAGCAATTCAGTGCGGTTGATCAAGTGAGACAGAATCCTGGCTTTATGGATTCTTTTGTTAGATCAGCAAGCAGGCTCCCTTGTGATATGGATCGGTTCCTGTCTGCTTTCCATCCTGCATTTGACTGATGGATGATCTATACTGGAGTTGATTTGCCGGAATGCAACTTCTTAAGTTCTCTTTATTGTCCCAGGATCATTAGACAAGGTATTGTCCTGGGCCACCTGCCAAAATGCATTTTGAGGGCCGATGGTAAGAGAAGAAGTAGCAGAACTTGGGGTGGGGTCAAAAAAGGAATCAGCCTAGAATTCTCTATGTAGCCACAAACTAAGACTGAGTCCGACCCCCCCGTTGAATTCTGTTGAACCTTATCTGATTCCAAGCAGGTGCTAACTGTTAGTTGAGGATATTCCTGTGCATAGGCACGAGTAGCAATAAATCAGTTTAAGTGGTCCTTCATATGTGGACCTGGTCTTTTGCACTTGACAGCATCATATAATTGTAGCCCTGGTCTTTTCTGAATGGCAACAGGGACTGATTCACATACCCAGCACATTTCTTGGGATCATTTGATACAACTATTAGTCAATTAAGCAGACTTGGTTTGCTCCTTAGGCTATCAAAGAGAAAAATTAAGACGTTGAAACTAGTTATGATTAGCCGATCTTCAAATGCATCGGCTAATAGGTTAAGTGAGAAGGTTAAGCCTATTGTGTGAAGTCAGTCAAGAGATATCCTTGGGATATTTTTTTTCCTTGTTCTCTAATAATCCCAAGGAAGTTTCCTATGCTTTTAAACATCCACATGAAATTCCTGGTGGAGGAATCGTCTGGAGGCGTACAATGTGGAGATAACCATGATGGAGGAACCTCTGAATTTTTAAAGGAAGAAGACATAATTTAGTCCTAAGAATGCATGAAAAAGCAAAGCAGAATGATCCCACCCTTTGGTATAAGAGGGGGCAAAGAGAAAGTCTGGGTGGCTTTCAAGATTCTGGTACTATATTCTGTAACAATGTCATACTCCTATATCTCAGTTATTTCCTGAATTCACACACTCCAAAGAGCCGATACATGCATCCTACACTCTATTTATGCATTCAGGGGAATTTTTATGTGTTTACTCTGGAGCAATGTTTCTCAGTTTGGTCAATTTTGAGATATGTGGACTTCAACTCCCAGAATTCCCCAGACAGCAGGTTAAGAAAACACAGCTCTGGAGCATGGATACGCTCAGAAGACTATCATCCCTCTAAATCAGGGGTGGACAACTATGGCCCTTTATGACCTGTGGAGTTCACTTCTCAGAATTCCTAAGCATAGCTGGCTCAGGAATTCTGGGAATTGAAGTCCACAGGTTGTAAAGGGGCCATAGCTGGCGAGCCCTGCTCTAAATGGAGATTTGTGCTGCCTTTAGCTAAAGCAACCAAAATGTTCTCTAGTGCCAGTTCACCTATTTTCCCTTTTTAACCCTATACCTATTTTCCAAAAGTTATGAATAGCACTTATGTATCTTTGTAAATTATCACTGAGGTACTTTTTCTTGTAGAGAGTTGTTGAGGCCATTTGGCAGTTTGTCCACGTCTATTTGCACCACTCAGGTGACCTTGAGGACATAGACAAATCCCCAAGTGGCCTCAATGACACGAAAGGTCGGTTGCCTCGTGAAAAAACACCTTTGGGATGATATGATGATGTTATCCATTCAGTTGTGTCCGACTCTTGGCGATTCTATGGGCCCGGTCTCTCCACGTCTTCTGATCTCGCCCTATTTTGGTCACCATGATGTAAAAAAGATGTTGAGACTCTAGAAAGAGTACAGAGAAGAGCAACAAAGATGATTAGGGGACTGGAGGCTAAAACATATAAGGAACGGTTGCAGGAATTGGGTATGTCTAGTCTAATGAAGAGAAGGACGAGGGGGGGACATGATAGCAGTCTTCCAATATCTCAGGGGCTGCCACAAAGAAGAGGGAGTCAAGCTATTCTCCAAAGCACCTGAAGGCAGGACAAGAAGCAACGGGTGAAAACTAATCAAGGAGAGAAGCAACCTGGAACTAAGGAGAAACTTCTTGACAGTTAGAACAATTAACCAGTGGAACAACCTGCCTCCAGAAGCGGTGAATGCTCCAACACTGGAAGTTTTTAAGAAGAGACTGGACAGCCATTTGTCTGAAATGGTGTAGGGTTTCCTGCTTAAGCAAGGGGGTTGGACTCGATGACCTCCAAGGTCCCTTCCAACTTTATTATTATTATTATTATTATTATTATTATTATTATTATTATTATTATTATTATTATTATTATTATTATTATTATTATTATTATTATTATTTCTTTGAATTGTTCTATGCTCTGGCTGGTGTCAGCTTTGATGGTGTCCAGCCACCGTGTTCTTTGGCTGCCTGGTTTCCTTTTACCGCTCACTCTTCCCAACTCCAGCGAGTTCTCCCGCATGCCAAAATAAGTCAGACACAGTTTCGTGATTTTTGCCTTCAGCAGCGTGCCCTTATCACGACATTATCTAACTGACGGGGGATCACGTCCATCCGTGAATAGATCTGCACCCCCGGATGGAAACGATCTTAGCTTTTTCATAATTGAGAGCTCTTACTGGCTTTGTCATCTCCTTGCATCTGTTGCCTTTCTGAAGATGCTCTCTGTCATAACATTTGGCACTCTCCTTTCAGGAAGCCAATATCGCTGTTAGACAACACGAAAAAGTGTCATTAGGCTGTGGCAGTGGCGAGAATGTCATCGGAACAAAGAATGGAGGATCGATGTCTCCTGCTTGGAAAATAAACACTGTGATTTTGATTGGGTGCTTATTTAGCAGCAGGGATATCATTATCCTCTGATCTTGTAGGATATTGACATCGGCTGTTAACTAAGGACCGAGATAGTAAAATTTCATCTTTGTTTGGAACTGTTTAAGGAAGTCTGCCCTCCACTTTGACA
>NW_015389472.1:0-26972 GCF_001527695.2 Protobothrops mucrosquamatus | reverse complement strand
GACAGAAAGATGACTCTGGCAGGAAAGAGAGGAAAGGGCTGAGCACATGTGCGGAGTGGGTTTTTATACCCTCTGGAGCCTTTTGTTTGGAGTTGCTTCCTGTGGCATGAACTTTGACCTGAGTCTGAGTGTGCCCTTTGGTATCTCTGTGTTAATCCTATTATGTCCTATCTTAGAGTTTGGGTAGGGTATGTAGATTTTAGGTGCCTTTGTCTTTTTGATCTTCTAGCTGGGGCCTCCATCTGCATTTCTACAGAGCTGGTTTCTGCTTGGGGGAGGGAGACCTGGGGCTATTAAGAAAATTGGGCATGCTTTTCTGCCTCTTTAAGATCCTTTGAGGAAATATATTTTTCTGCCCTTTTAATATTTCCTTCTCTGGGGGGCTGACTTCCCACAGTAGTCTTCACTACTCTTTTGCACAAAAGCATTTCACTTGTTTGTACTTGAAAATGGCGGTGTGGCAAGTGGGATCTTAATGCAAATGAGTGACCACCTGTAATGGGATCTGTGAATGACCTTGGGGGAAGGAGGGGATGATATGTTGCCTAGGAAACAATCAGAGCAGAGAGGCAGGAGCCCCCAGGGGCTTAACCAGTGATGGGATTCAGCCAGTTCACACCACCTTAAAGACGCTGAACTTGTTAGCTGGAAAGCTGACAGTCTGGGTTTAAGACCCCAGTGCCGCACGATGGGGTGAGCTCCCTTACCTTAGCTCCTGCCCACCTAGCAGTTCAAAAGCATGCAAATGCAAGTAGATAAATAGGTACCAGTTCAGTGGGAAGGTAGCAGCGTTCCATGTGCCTTTGTATATAGCCATGCTGGTCACATGACGATGGAAAATGTTAGATTCCCTCGGCCGAGAAACAGAGATGAGCACCTGATCTAGAGTCAGACACAACTGGACAGGGAAACATTAACCTTTTTTGTTAGTTACTGTTGGCTATCAGAATTAAACTGATCTATTGGTACTCATGCCTATGCCCAGGAATTTTCTCAACTAAGGGTTAGCACCTGCTTGCAGTTGTTGGAAGAAAAGTCTTCATCATGGTTCAGTCCAAGCCGGGGATAAACAACATGGTGACTGCTTTAGGAAGAAAGTTGTAGTTTATTGAAGAGGAGAGCCAGACAGGAAGATGGTTCTGGCAGAAAAAGGGGTGAACACATGTAGGGAGTGGGTTTTTATACTCTCTGGAGCCTTTTGTTTGGAGTTGTTCCTGCGGCATGAACTTTGACCTGAGTCTGAGTGTGCCTTTCTGGTATTCTGATAGTGATGGGTTAATCCTATTATGTCCCAAAGGTCATATCCTGCTTCTCTGGGGCTGAAGCTGATGACTCTTAGAGTTTGGATGGGGTATGTAGATTTTAAGTCTTTGTCTTCTTAATCTCCTAGCTCCCTGGATTTACATCTGCATCTCTATAGAGCTGGTTTCTGCTTGGGGGAGGGAGACTTGGGGCTATTAAGAAAACTGGGCATGCTTTCCTGCCTCTTTAAGATCCTTTGAGGAAATATATTTTTCTGCCCCTTTAATATTTCCTTCTCTGGGGGGCTGACTTCCCACACAGTTAAATAAAGATCAACGAAAGTGTGGACTTAGTCCGCTTGTGACTATGTAGAGATTCTAGGTTGATCCCTCTTTTAACTCCACCCCCCATTTTGCCACTCTTTCTCCCATAATCCTCCCCCTTATTCTTTGCCTGAAGTAATTGAGGTTTACATGGGGAGGGGAGGGGGGTGTTAAGGAGCTACCTTTGGGAGGGATTGAGTGTTTCTCTCTGAAATATAGAGACTAAGGTCTACCTGTTCCACACCACACACAGATGCTTCAGTTGCCTAAGCCACACTCTGATGGCACTCTCAATCTTGGTCTTCCTCCTTTATTATCTCTTTTGGTTGAACAAATGCCAGCAGTGCTTTCTGTCAGTTGAATTATCATCCAGCTCTTCTGGAAAAGGAATAGTAAGAAAAAAATAAATAAATGGATTCCCAAGAGAAAAAAAATAGAAAATCTTTTACCGCTAAGAATTTTGCCTCTTCTCTGTTATAGAATAAAACTTTAAGTGCCTATTCTGCTGGGTTCCTGTATTTCCCATTCGTCTCCTGCTTTTAAGGTACTGAATATTTTAGAGTCTGCCTAGTGTGGGCTGGCTTTTTAAAAATTCTATTTTCAAACATTTCCCTACCTTGTTATAGCAGAAAGTTGGCAGCTTATATTTCCCTCTTTGGCCTCTGCAAACATAAGTTTGGGTTTGCTACTGCCAAGTAGTTTTGCAAACTCCTGGTGGGAAAAGAATCAATATAGAGAGGGATAGCCTGTATTTTTAACCTCAAACAGACCTTACAAACATGCAAATGTTTTCAAAGGTGGATTTCCTTGCTGTGTTGGAAACCACAAATGCAGTTTGTATATAAACAGACACAGTTATCTTATTCATTCCTTATTTTAGTTCCTTCTCCCAGGATTGTGATGTTTACAACAGAAGTAACGCGAAGAGCAACGCAGTTATGGAATAAACGATTGGTAATAAAAAACAGCACTATATGAAATTACAGGTAGGGCCTGGCGACAAATTTGAATAAAAAAGCCCACTGAGTATTTGGGCCAATACTGACAAAGACCTTTGTTGACCTTAATGAGATTATTGATGGTCAAGAGATAGTGTCTTTAAGAATTTTGGAACAGACTTTGCAGTGACATTCAGTGGACCGATACCATGAAGAATTCTGAAGCGTGGAACCCATTGGGATACCAAGTTAGGTGACAGAACCTAGCTGACTTTGGCTGAAGAACATAAGTAGGATGGGTCTGGTCAACCACAGTGGGAACCCTGCTTGAAGAGAAAGCATCGTTCCATCAGATGTTGCATGTATGAGTGGTCACGTGATTCTCTATTGTTGCCAAGGAGTCTGCATGGATGTGTCCCTAATTTATCAAGGCTGACCATTATCCAAGGGAACTTTGCCACTAACTTTCCATTGGAATACAAATGAATACTTAATTGAAGCAACCCAACTCTGATGGATCAACTGTGACAAAAAAGGCCATAGAACTGGTTGAAACTCACTTAACCACTATCTTGCTTAGCAGTGGAAATTCTGGTCCCCAGTGTGTTGTAAGTCGAGGGCTGCTTATAGTTGAATTTCTTCACTTTTTTTGAATTTGAATAAGATGTGTCATAGTTTTCTTGGCCCTTAACCAGGAAATGACTGTAACTGCTGGGTAACAGATTTATGTTGACTAATAATAAAATGGAGATCAAATGAAGAGAAATGAAGAACAAGAGAGATCATGTTCTTGGTTAGCCTACTTCTTGTAAATTGAGTGTGCTTGAAAAAAAAAAGTAAATTATTTAAAAGCCTGGATCTTCAACATGCCTCATGATGTTTAAGTTAGGAACTTGTTCATGGAAGCTAAGTTGCAGGTGAATTTTATTTTATGGAATCAGTGATGTGAAAAAAATGGGCAAAATAATAAATCCTGTTGTGTTCAAGCAGAAGCCAATGTAGAGGGGTGAATTTGAAAGACTCAGATCAGTTTTTAAGTTATTAAGGATCTGGACAGATTTGAACACTGGGCACTATCTAACAAAATGAAATTCAATGGTGAAAAAAGTAAGGTTCTACATTTAGGCAAGAAAAACCAAATGCACAGATATAGTATAGGGGGTACCTTGCTCAATAGTAGCAACTGTGAGAGGAACCTCAGAGTCCTAGTGGACAATCACCTAAATATGAGCCAGCCGTGTGCTGCAGCTGCCAAAAAGGCCAACACAGTTAACATTAACAGAGGGATAGAATCAAGATCACGTGAAGTGTTAATACCACTTTACAATGCCTTGGTAAGGCCACACTTGGAATACTGCATCCAGTTTTGGTCACCGCGATGTAAAAAAGATGTTGAGACTCTAGAAAGAGTACAGAGAAGAGCAACAAAGATGATTAGGGGACTGGAGGCTAAAGCATATAAGGAACGGCTGCTGGAATTGGGTATGTCTAGTTTAATGAAGAGAAGGATGAGGGGGGACATGATAGCAGTGTTCCAATATCTCAGGGGCTGCCCCAAAGAAGAGGGAGTCAAGCTATTTTCCAAGGCGCCTGAAGGCAGGACAAGAAGCAATGGGTGGAAACTAAGCAAGGAGAGAAGCAACCTAGAACTAAGGGGAAACTTCCCGGCAGTTAGAACAATTAACCAGTGGAACAACCTGCCTTCAGAAGCGGTGAATGCTGGAGGTTTTTAAGAAGAGACTGGACAGCCATTTGTCCAAAATGGCATAGGGTTTCCTGCCTGAGCAGGTGGTTGGACTAGATGACCTCCAAGGTCCCTTCCAACTTTACTATTATTATTATTATTATTATTATTATTATTATTATTATTATTATTATTATTATTATTATTATTATTATTATTATTATTATTATTATTATTATTATTATTATTATGGATCATCGCACAGTCAGCCAGATGTTCAGACTGGATTTGACATTTTTATCTACCTATCGAGTCCTTCCCAAGGACCTGGGATAGGCAGATGTGGATGTTTGATGGTATTACAGATATCGTCGCAGGATGGAAGCAGTTCCTAGTAAGGCCGCCTTTTGCAATTGACTAATGGCGAATTTGTCAATGCCAATGGCGTTCAAGTGGTGCTCCAGTTGTTTTGGATTTATTATTATTATTTACTTTGATTTGGTTCGTCTCCTTTGGGAAAGCTCCTATATGTGCACCCTTTCCCCCCCCCTAAAAGCAGAAATACACTAACTGATCAGTCTTCTCTGTGCAGATTCAGCATCTTGTTTTGACAATTTGTTGGATGCAAGAATGCTGACTTGAACTAAAACCTGCCTAAGTTGGTCTGTTAGAAATACACAAAGGGACTACTCAGCCTCGTCTAGGACCTCGGTCCAAACTGGCTTAATGCAATTTGGATGGCTTTGTAGATAATCCAGTTTGATTCATTCCCTGGATGCGGAACTCTGTTTTTCCATAATGTGGCATGGGATAGAAAGGATAAGACCTTTTTGTTCTTTAACGGAATGGAAATGAGTTTTCAGAACAGCTACAGTTTTATGAAAGGAAGAGGAGACTAAGTGCCAATTTTCAAAGACATCAGTGCAACGGTGTACGAGAACTACTCTTGATTTTATTTTATTTTATTTTTTAAAAAAGAGAAAGATGCCCAAAATATTGTTATGTTGGAACTAAATAGATAGCTAGAGAGGATGTTTATGGAGCTGCTTTCATAAAGAATGGTAATGCCCTTTCCTGAATGCAATAAAACTGACCATTAGGGATTGAATCAGAAACTCAAGAAGTAGCTCACTGTCTTTTCTGTAAAATAAATCATTTACAAGTCAGGTCAAGTAGGTATAGCAGCTAAAAAAACAACAACCCACACCTTTATATTATTGCCTAGGATAAGAGTCTGTACACAAATCAGATGGCGTGAATGGTGAACATAAAATTTTCTCTCCCATCTTTCCTAGATGGAGGTGATTCATAGCAATCTGATTACAAGGGACGTTCTGATCTGAGGATAGATCTATCAGTCTCTGATTTAAATACTCCATTTTCTCTCCTCCTCCTCAACATTTTACATGAAGTTCTGACCGTTTGCACCAGCTATAGGAGAGTCTTTGGAACACACTGAAAAAGGTGATGAGAACTGGGGCTACGTGGGGACCTAGAGTCAGAAAAAGGCTGTCTTCTTCAGTCAAGATAAAGGACGTCCACAGTCCATCTTCTGACATGGGCTTTAGTCAAATCTGATGAATCTTCTTACTACCTTGCTGTCCTTGAATCTATGAAATTAACATATACTGCTCGCATGACGCTATGAAACTTCACTGAATCTTCTAGAGAAGATTCGCCTAGGATTGCCATCTAAGCAAGCTTATGTGGAAGAAAGCCTGGGTGAAGATGCATTAATCTAGCTGACCCATGGTTCCTCCAATTGGTCACTTCAGATGAAGCTCTGTCTTAGCCTTTCTGCCTGAGATGTCAAGGAGTTAACCCTGGCCAGACTTTAAAGTTGCAAATTCTGTCTCTCTCTGTCTCTCTCTGTCTCTCTCTCTCTCTCTCTGTCTCTCTGTCTCTCTCTCTGTCTACATATAGGAACTTATTCCATGGGGAGAAACCAGATCTTTTTCTCTTAGAGTTTCTTGGTTTCTGCATGCAAAGAATTAGTTGTCATATCATAGAGAATACAATCAGTTTTCTAAAGTAATACTCTGGAATTTTCCAGTCTTCCATTTGAATTAGCTCTAAAGAACATCTCTGTGAGTTTGGGTCAAAACATGATCCCGTAAGCCAGCAATGTTCCTTCCAGTAACTTTACAGCTTAACCAGATTGTCTCCTGTGACCCTTTAGAAGGCAAGGAGACTAAGCAATTTTAATGTTTAATCACAACTCTGTGTATTATTTATGCTAACAACTGATATGGTAGGATGTTGATAAAGAGAATCTCCCAGGGCAGCATTTCCAACTGGGCTACATTATTTTTTCCATTCTTTGAGTTAAAAAGTACCCAAGGTGTATGTTTCTGATCAGTTCCACCTTAACCCTAGGGGCTCAAAACCTGATGAGCTTCATCTAAATATTTTAACCATCAGAACATTAACTGGATTTCTCCTACAAAATTGCTTCATTTGAAAGATTTCAGAGCCCAGGCAGTGACGCTGTGGGTCATGCCTGCCCTTGTGTATCAGAAATGTCACACAATAGTAGGCACGTGGTGGCTGCTTGCAAAACAACTTGCAGTGTTGTTTTCTGATGGCTTCCGTGATATTTCCCCCATTCCCAACATGTTTAATAGATAAACATAACAGAAACAGACGAGGAAATAAATTGTGGGAATGTTGTAAGACTCTGTCTTTGGAATTAAAAGGAAACAAGGATGAATATTCAGCAGATATTCAATGGGGCCTAGTTTAGGATAGAATTAAACGCTACTCCAGATACACAGATAGTCCTGGACATGGGACTTGGGACCAGACCTTCTATCACATAATGTGGCAGTTGTTCAGGGACTCGTGCCTGGGTTCACAACTCCTTTTGTCAGATTTGTTGTGTGAATCATAAGCAAATCCAATGTCTCCCATTGACATTTTTTTGGTCAAAAGCTGGCTTGGAAGGTTGCAGATGGTGATCATGTGACCCTGGGATACTGAAAACATTGTAAACAGAGGCTGGTTGCCAAACGCTTTAATTTTGATCATGGGTGCAAGGATGTTGTAACAGTAATAAGGTCCTTTTCGAAGCTTTAACTCCCCGGGTAGGCAAACGCCGCCATTCCAAAAGGGGGAAAGAAATTTTCAAAACAGTCCCACAGGAATGTAGTTGGGGAAATAAGAAAGGTAAGGTCTCACCCAAATCCTCCGCATTGCTTTCGTTGTGCTTGGTAGTAATTTTGGCTTTCGGCTGGAAACGGCTTAGTGATCGGCCATGTTGATGGCGGATCTTTTCTTCGTCGGTCCAAAGGAGCTGCTCCAGATCAAATGGAGGGGCTGCTGCCACTCCACAATCAGTAAGAGGGCCTCCTCATGGTCGTCGCCCCTCCAGGGCGACTTTCGACCCTTTTCAGGGTCTCCCAACGGAGAAAAACTGGACAGCGAAGAGAGAGCTCTCCCCGCACATCCGCCAGTGCCGCAAGTGCAAACCGGAAGCCTGGGTCCTAAGTCACCCTTTTCAGAGCTGTTGTTAAATGAGTGGTCCTAAGTCAAGTGGTACCCGTAGAGGAGCTTCTTAAAATGACTGCCATGTCCCAAAGCTTTTTCAAAAGGCAACTGGACTTCGTTTTTCCTTGACGGCGTTTCGCTTCCCATCCAAGAAGCTTCTGCAGAACTGAAGGAAGCATATTTAGCAATCCTATTGTCCCTATTTGAGGTTTCTGCTCATGCTTCTCCTGAGCTATGGACGGTTACAGGTTATTACAACTCACTTATTCTTTTTTTTAATTCAGCCATATCAATATAAGATTCTTGATCACCGTAATCCTGATCAGCACCCTCCCTCCCATGTTCTTATGGTTTGTGCTGTTTTTCCACGGGTCTTCCTATGACCTGTGCTGCCCCTTTGCATGTCTTCAGATGAGCTGTGCCACTCCACGGGTGCCTTTCCTGACACATGAAACATATCTCTCTCTCTCTCTCTCTCTCTCTCTCTCTCTCTCTCTCTCTCTCTCTCTCTCTCTCTCTCTCTCTCACGCACGCACGCACGCACGCACGCACGCACGCACACACACACACACACACACACACTGTCATAGTTCCAATAGATGAGATCAGTTATAAGAACTTCAAGGCAAGGAATTGTCCTCAAAGAACATTTTTATTTGGCTACAAAATATTGGCATGTACAAAAGGTGAACTTGAGACTAAAATCCCCTCCTCTTGTTTACAAAGTTGCAAAGTTGCAATTCCCATCCCAATTAGGTGTCATAAGTCACATTCACCAATCGTTACTAAAGGGCGGGCACTCCTCCCAGGACTCCAGTCTGCCAAAATGTAATCAGTAATGACCTTGGTTCCCATACCTAAGAACTGTGATGGATAACTTCAAACTATACCTCTCCCCTTCCCTCTTAAATATGTGGCAACTGAAAATGAAGTGAAAATGGCTTCAGTTCAATTCCTTGCAGCGTTGATACATACACACACACACTCCTTTTCCAACCTGCACCACCTCCACATACCATCCCTGGCCTTCCCCTGTCCTGACCACTTTCTATAGGGGGATGATCGAGAGCATCCTGTCATACAGCATCACAGTCTGGTTTGGAAGCATCACTGCTTCAGACAGGAAGGTGGTGCAGAGAGTGGTGAGGATGGCCAAAAAGATCATTGGCAGTCCCCTCCCTCCCATCCAGGACATAGCACAGAAGCATTCTTGAGCAGGGTCCGTAAGATTATCTGGGACACTACACATCCTCTTCACGACCTGTTTTCCTTGTTACCTTCTGGGAGGAGGCTCTGTGGTATCCGCAGCAGAACATCCAGATTCAGCCATAGTTTCATTCCATACAGCATTAACCTTGTGAACTCTCAAGCTTCCTCCTTCCGTTATATATTTAAGATGGACAGTGTTTAATATTTATTTGTTATGTATATGTAGGGGTGTGGGTCTATACTTATGTTGTATATAGTATGTTTAGATCGTGTATGTGTTCACTTTGACAGTGGGCAGTTAAATTTCATTTTTAATGTGTGCTGTTGTGCCCACAGTAAAAAAAAATGACAATAAAGGTTATCTTATCTTATCTTATCTTATCTTATCTTATCTTATCTTATCTTATCTTAGCTTAGCTTATCTTAGCTTAGCTTAGCTTAGCTTAGTTTATATCTTCTCTTCTCTTCTCTTCTCTTCTCTTCTCTTCTCTTCTCTTCTCTTCTCTTCTCTTCTCTTCTCTTCTCTTCTCTTCTCTTCTCTTCTCTTCTCTTCTCTTCTCTTCTCCACAGCACCTCTTGCACATTTCCAAGACCCTTCCAGTCTTACACACACACAACCCGTAAGCCATTTCCAACCAGCACAATACCTGTCACACACCCCTGTGACCCCCATTTTTCTTGATCTGTGCTGCCTACTTCCTCCCACTTGACCTACATGGCACAGTCAGGTTTTTCAGCCATTTATCTCTCTTGTTTTTCCCGGAGGACTATCTAGGAAAAATGGGTCAGTTCACCGGGCATAAGTATTCACATAAGATAACTAGGTGGGGTTAGTTTAACTCTGTGCACGACTTCATTCCAGCTAAATCTAACGCTTGTAGATTTAACTGCCTGAATAAGGGGACTAGGGTGTTCCCCCCCAAAACGCTATCACTGTCCCACAACGAATGAGTTACACATTTTGAGAACATTTAACTCGATGTATTATAACAAGGATCTGTGGTGAGATATCAATCTGCCTACAAAGTAGAATCATCTAATCAATTCTATCTTGATCGTGCCATTTCGGGGAAAGAGAACTAAGCATTTCTTTTTCATGAATAAAACATTTCTTCACCTGAGAATGAAAAACACCGAGAAAGCATGAGCAAAGGAACCTATCAAATCATGAAAGAATGAATGCGTCCCATCTGTTTGGAACTATTCCCAGCTTGCATGCTCTGAGAGCCGGCTAATATTGACATAAAGAAAAAAAAAAAAAGGAGACATTTGCTTATAAAATTGTGAACTCCACACAATGGCATGTTATGTTTCTTAGAATGGTGGGAAACTGGCTTACCTTGAGGATGAGATGGGCTGTCACAGGCTGTTCCCCAAAGTTTCTTCGGACTATTTCAACCTGATGGTTCCATTTTCCTGAACCGATGGCTGGGTGATAATGTTGGCTTGTTGCTGATTTGAACTACCTATTTTCCTTCTCCTGACCCAAGTCAGCAATCATTCCAGCAGATTGATTACCTGGTTGCACAGGAATGGATTACCTTGCTTCCTTGATACATTACCCTAGTTCTACGAAGCTATGTGATGTTGTGAATTTAGATGGTTTAAGGGGCATCGTTTTTTTAATATACCAATCTCTGTCATTACTCTAAGCAGGTATTTTACTGTGGAAATGGGAAAATATTGCAAGTAGATTGATATGTGGTGGTGTGAGCCTATCCTCAGGCTGTAAATGCAGAAGGACAAGGACAGTGGAGCAGAATGGAGAGAAATGAGAAGATAATGGACTGTAATGTCAATAACCATGTAAAACCTACTGAAACCAACATCCATCAGTTCATGGATGACCAAAGAGAATCAATCAGAGACAAGATAATTTGGTACAGACACAGCATGCGCCCTTTGTGGCTGTTAGTAGACTATGAAATGGGTAAAATGTCACAAGTGGACAGGGAAACATAAATGAAGAACCATCTCACAGGGTTGTGAAAGAAGGCAAATAGTAAAACACATGCTGAAAAAGTAGTGCTGCTACGTATTACTAAAATTATAACAAGTCGGAATGAATAAAGATGGTAGATCTATCTTTACAGGGGCAAACCAATAAGGACAGTATATAACTTATTTCCACCTGTAAAACTGCATAAAAAGAAGAGAAAAGAGATGGACGTGAGAGGTGAAGAGCGGCAGGAAAGCATGTCCTTGAGACAACTCAACTGCATCAATACGTTCTTAAGTAGTATGCCGATCTTATAACAATGTCTAAGTATCAGTATGCCTTTATGTTAAGCAATGTTAAGTGTCTACGGAGATTCTCAGTCATCCAGGTCATGGTTGTCCCAAAGGTGCTTTTTCACGAGGCAACTGGACTTTCTTGTTTTTTCTTTGAAGATGTTTCGCTTCTCTTTTTATTCTCTTTGAAGATGTATGGCATGACATAGGAGAACAACCCATTAGGACAAGATTCAGCAGCCCATTTGCATTTAAAATACAAAGGCCACTCTTTTGAAGACAGCAAAGTCCACATTTTGGACAGAGAGGACCGCTGGTTTGAAAGAGGGTCAAAAAGGCCATCTAGGTCAAAACTGAACAGCCCTCTCTCAACAGAGGGGAAGAGATATGGCATCATCTATCTCCAGTCTACAACACAGTCCTTTCAACAGTTCCAAGAAGGCTCCACACCGATTTGCACTACTCATGTGACCCTGAGGACACAGATAAACCTCCAAGTGGCCTCAATGACTCTCAAAGAATGCAAATGACCAGCTGTCTGCAAGGAGTATAAATCTTTCCATTCCCCACCATCCAGTCAGAGCTGAGGAAGCTTCTTGGATGAGAAGCGAAACGTCTTCAAAGAAAAAACAAAGTCCAGTTGCCTCATGAAAAAGCACCTTTGGAATTTGCCAACCAAACTTTTGTGACGATCAATTGAGATCCCCACTGAGTTGATCTATGTCGCTGTTCTGTAAACAAAAATCGATTTAGTATTAATGGTGTCATGGCTATTCACGGACATAGCAAATTTCTGTCTTGATGATGTTGATTACATTATCGAGAAATTTAGGGACTATGAGCAGCCTATAATTTTCTTTCCTATTACATCTTAGGTTCATGACCTTTGTGGCTATAAAGTAAGTATCCTCAGCAGAAAAAATAATAATAATTAGCTGCTAATTTGTGTTCTCTGGTGATTGTTTCTTAGTGACTATCTTGCAAATATTCAAATTTCTGGTTTATGGTTATGATTGCTTGAAGTCCGAAAAGCATATTGCTCCGATGTAACAATATTGCAATCCTTACAATATCCAAAACATCTTATTTTCTGCAAGGAGAAGATCTAGGGGACTGCAAATCAGTACAAATTGGCCAGGAAACCAGTCTATTCACAACTTAATCTCAGGCAAGGAATGTGTTATGGATTAACTAAGCTCTGTTGTCAAAATGTTGAGACAGCTGACTGCAAGGTTCATGATTTTAAAGATCATCCTGATTTAATTACAGATATACAGATCACTGAGTCTGGTCCTTGTCTCTCTTCCTATCCACTACGGCATTTCTTGCTAATAAGAGCTGTGGTGGTGCAGTGGATAAAATGCAGTATTGCAGGCTAATTTTGGCCACTGCCAGCAGTTCGATTCTCACCGGCTCAAGGTTGACTCAGCCTTCCATCCTTCTGAGGTGGATAAAATGAGGACCCAGACTGTTGGGGGCAATATTAGCTGGGAACAATTGAGGGCAATAGAAGAAGTGGACGACAGAGAATGAGGTGGCTGGATGGAGTCACTGAAGCAGTAGGTGTGAGCTTAAATGGACTCCAGAAGATGGTAGAGGACAGGAAGGCCTGGAGGAACATTGTCCATGGGGTCGCAATGGGTCAGAGACGACTTTGCAACTAACAACAACAAAAACCACTTAGAAATGCCTATAAAGCACTATGAAGTAGTATATAAGTCTAAGTGCTGTTGCTATTGGTAATAAATTATCTTCACTTTCCAATTTTGGCAATGCTGCAATTCTACTGTGTTTTGTCTGAAGCCATGTTTCAGAACCCCAGCTTATGTCTGGTGCAAAATGTCAGATCCAGGACAGAGTTCAAGAGTGCTACATATTTATTTGATGCTACCTAGATATTAACTACTAAAGATCAAAGCAAATTGGCACCAGATAAGAGTCAATGGATTTCAAGGAGGGGCTGCATTTCGGTCTCTTACTGGGGTGCAGAGATTTCATAAACCTCACCTGGTCATCTCTTACAGCTTCCCAGTACATTTTGAATAGGCAAAGAACAAATCAGAGCCATCCATTCCAGATAAATAACAATCTGCTCCAAGCCTTCCTGGAATTTGGATTTAATTCCAGTCTGAAGTAAGGATGCAGGTTTCAGGGTAGGGCAGGTGGCAGAAATGAGCAGTAAAATGTATGATGCACTATCAGCTAGAAATATTCCCTTTGGGATGAGCAGTCGAAGTCGCCTATGATAATCTGCAGGATAGAAAATTTGGCCAAGGTCATCTGTAATCTGTCTAGTTATCTTCCATTAGGAGTAGGTCTCCAATAAATAGCCCACAATCCCCCGTCCCCTGAGAGAATGGTATGTAATTGGAGACAGCATAGAACATACAGAAGAGTAAACTCAACATTAAGAAAACCAAATCATGGCATCCAGCCCTCCCAATTCCTGGCAAATAGATGGGGAAGAAATGAAGGTAGTGACAGATTTTATCTTCCTGGGCTCCAAGATCACCGCAGATGGGGACTGCAGCCAAGAAATTAAAAGACGCTTGCTCCTGGGGAGGAAAGCTATGGCAAATCTAGACAGCATACTATAAAGCAGAGACATCACCCTGCCAACAAAAGTGTGTATAGTGAAGGCCATGGTTTTCCCAGTTGCAATGTATGGCTGTGAAAGCTGGACCATAAGAAAGGCTGAATGCCAAAGAATTGAGGCCTTTGAACTATGGTACTGGAGAAGACTCCTGCGAGTCCCCTGGACTGCAAGCGATCAAACCGGTCAGTCCTAGAGGAGATCAACCCTGACTGCTCTTTAGAAGGCCAGATCCTGAGGTTGAAACTCAAGTACTTTGGCCACCTAATGAGAAGGAAGGACTCACTGGAGAAGAGCCTGATGCTGGGAAAGATTGAGGGCAATAGAAGAAGTGGATGACAGAGAATGAGGTGGCTGGATGGAGTCACTGAAGCAGTAGGCGTGAGCTTCAATGGACTCCAGAAGATGGTAGAGGACAGGAAGGCCTGGAGGAATGTTGTCCATGGGGTCGCGATGGGTCAGACACGACTTCACAACTAACAACAACAAACGCATCCATATATCTCACAGAACCGCAAGCTTGTTGCAAGAGGATCCAGGCCAAGCTTAAGCTGTGGTCCTGCCATTGCTGAGTATGGCACGTATTAATTATGGGCCTTAATTTGGTTTTTCAGCCTTTTAGAGTTTGACAGCCTCGAACTTATGCACTTTGTCGAGGTCTTGAGTTGAGACTCAATGCAGCTTCTGCCTGTCAAAATAAATAGTGGTTTATTGTGACATTCGAACCGTCTCCTTTTTCCTCACGTTTTATTTTCTATTTCTGGAAATGTATTTTTTTCTCTTCTTCTGCCCTTTTATTTTGCTAGCTGGCAGTGGAATCTGGGAGCTGAGTTTATTTTTAATTTTTTTTCAGTGAAGATGTCATCCATTTACTATTCAAATGCAGCTGTTAAACAGTTTTGCTCAGCACATTTGAATTCAAAATCCCATTAAATCCTCTCCTCTACCTGGTTCTTCCTGCTGAGCTGACCTTGAGTTTCTCCATCTTAAATGTGGATGTAATATCATAGATCGGTTCAGGGTGATGCAGTTTCCTGCACTGAATTATGAGTCACTGGGCAAAGCTCTTCATTTTCCCCATCATGGAAATCTTGTTCTCGCACATATTTTTCCTCCAACAGTTGCAAAATATATTATTAGCCCGACTCTCTTGTGATTGCTGCGTAACCTGGCTTTCTTTTTTTTTTTAAAAAAATGTCTAACCTTATCACTGGCGCTGCTCCCAGCTGATGAAAATTGTAAGAACTGCTAAGATAAATGCCCTCCTTCAACTAGGGCAAGAAGAGGTTGCGAAAAAAGCAGCCAAAAGGATTAATTTGTTTTCAAGACCTGATCTAAATCGCACATATCTAATTTTAAATCTCCCGTACCTTTTCTGTAATGTTTAACTGTAGAGCGAAAATGAGTTGTAAAAAGGCAAAGCACAGCTTTATCCTGGAAACCGCTTTGCAAGAATTCTGGGACATTTGATAATAACAAGGAAATCTTAGTAGAAAGGCTTTGTGGTTGCTTACTTTTGTGCTTACTTTTGCTATTCACTATTAATGTTTGATTTTCGAGGGCATTGTTTAATCAAGATGAAATTTTTTCTGCCTGCATCGTTGTTGTTTTTTTCAATTGAGTGTTAGTTGCCAACATCCAGCTTGGGAATCCTAATAAAACTCCAGGTTCATTCCGTCTCTGAAAATCGTATTGTTTATTGAATCCATTGCATGATAATGTCGAAGCAAAACTAACTCTGAGGTTCCAACACCAATTCATAGACTTAAACAATAATTTTCCCAGCCAAACCCCCAGCGTCCTATGTAGTCCATATAAACAAGTTCTCTTTGTTATGGGAACCGTCTGCTTCAAATTCCACACCTGTTCTGGAGTCCTTGAAAAGGGTTCAGGCTCTCACGGTCTTCAGCTGAATCGTAGAAGTTTCGTTTCTCCATCTAACCCACTTGAAAGTAATGCCTCCCCCCCAATCTAAAGGCAAGTTGAAACACAGAGGAACGTAGATGCCAAAGTTTCATCCTTGACAGTTAGCCTTGTGTGGGGTGATCAAACTAGCTGTTCCTTGTCCTATTCAAGAAGTCATGCGATCACCTGTTGTGACTTGTGTGACAAGCAACGTCAATGGGGAAGCCAGTTTCACTTAACAACCGTCTTACTAACTTAACAACTACAGTGATTCACTTAACAGCTGTAGCAAGAGAGGCTGTAAAATGAGGCAAAACTCAGCTATGAATTGTCTCAGCAACAGAAATGCGGTCGTAAGTTGAGGATGCCTGTATACAGCTCTCCAAATCCATATGTCTATAGTAAATCAATCAGTAAATTATTCAAGTTCTAATTTTTTCCCTATATACATACACATATTTTTATACTGTATAATCATAAAATGGACATTTATCTCTACGTCTTATTGGACAAAGCTGTTCTGATCATTGCTGCCCCAGTCAGATACCAGATGGAATGTATTTCTTGCAAATTGTTGGTCTTTACTGACCTCCTTGATAATAACATATGATGGGTATAAATAGAAGTAGAAGTGAAAATAAAAACGTTTATATAATTTCTTTTTCCACTGATCTCATGAATAGCAGTTATCAGTGGGCCATAGCTTAATGAATAACACTCCGTATTCTGGATTAATAATATCTAAATGTTAATTAATTCATATGAAGTATTTGACGTGGGTTCTTCTTCTCTTTTTCAATTGTCTAGTTGATTTCCTGTTTCTAATAGAGATGTTGAATTCTAGATTCATTTATTTTCTGTGTGGGAATCAACAGCTTCTCCCCAATGTGATAGCTGTTCAGAACAATGTAAGATTTCTTATTTACACTGTTATAAAAATATATCTGGAAGGCAATAAGAAAAATGAAGATATGCTGGGGGGTTTTTTGCAAATGGTCCAAATGCAAAAAAGCTTTGGCCAAACTCTGGACTTTGACGGAAGGAAATGTTGTATTGTGATAGTGCCTCAATTTGCTGCCTTATCTTTGCTCTTTTTTTTGTTGTGAATTCAGACCAGCATTTCTATAATTTTCTCGAGTGATAGAGACTATAGCAACAATATTTAGGACCAACATTTTCATTTATTCTTTTAAAGCCCCTTCACTTGAGTTGTTTGCTGTAATCAAAGGGACAGCTATTGAATTGTTTCTACTACTAATTGTTGAATTATTGAATCTACTTTGGATGAAAACACCCAACTTCGCAGCATCTAGCAATCTGTTGGGCCAGTGATACTTCCTTTTTCTTGACTCTGAGGATTGAGATGGGAACCAGTATTTCTCAGACCACACAGGGACAGTTAAATACATATACTGTATAACAAAATATAACTTATTGTGCCAAGAATCCATTAAGAATAAGACATTACTCTAACTAAATTGTTTTGGAAGGGAAGGTTGTTAAATAGGGCAGGGACTATGCCACCCGGGTCCCATAAAGTGACATCGTGCAGTTGACAGAATATGGAACATCCCAACCCAATATGATATTCTAGAACAGGCAGATAAAACTGGAGACAGATGGCCCTGCAAATATCCAGCCGTAGTCCAAAATGGATTTATAGATTGACAAGTATTATGAAATTTCACCCAGATCTTCCCTTCTAGAGTAGCATTGTTACCCTGGGCGTACCATGGGGTACCCATAGCTACCTGTGCAGCTTGACCGGGTGTTGGTTTTGAGTAGTTGTCATGGGCATCCTCGCCATTGTGGCAGACCAGTTTATTTATTTATTTAAATTGATTTGCGCCTACCTGAAGTCACAAGTTGACTCAGGGAAGCTTACAATGTTAAAAAGAATTTTAAAAAAATGCAGCAATAATAACATAAGAGCAGAACACTACAAACATACAAACGTTCAACTGTAAATAAAGCTAGAAGATGAGGAAGGAGGGAATAGGATGAGTAGGGAGTAGGTGGGATCTGTTATTAATCTATCAACAACTTCCGGTGTAAGGTTTCCCCAAGTCAACTGGCAGAGCCAGGTCTTCAAGCTCTTGCGGAAGATCAAGAGGGTGGGAGTCAACCTTACTCCTAGGATGGGAGGTAATTCAGGTGGCAATGATTGTAAGGAGGACACAAGATGGAATTTCCGCACAATTTCCTCTTCCATCAAAAGAATAGGATTATAGAGGACCACCAGTTTGTGACTAATTCCATCTGGGTAGCGCAATCTCTTTCAGAACTAACCATGAAAGATCCTTAGAGCCAGGTGACCCCCCAATCCCTAGCAGTGCAATTTTGCTAAGGTTGAGTCCAAGCCCATTGTTCCCATCCACATTACCACAACTTCCAGGTATTGAATCATAACTTTGATAGAGATTGAGATATATAACAGGACATCATCAACATACTGATGCTATTAATCGTCTACTCCCAAAGATGCTTTTTCAGGAGGCAACTGGACTTTCTTGTTTCTCTTTGAAGACGTTTCACTTCTCATCCAAGAAGCTTCTTCAGCTCTGACTAAATGATGGGGAGTGGAAGGATTTATACTCCTTGCAGAAAGCTGGTCATTTGCATTCTTTTAGAGAACTGTTGAGGTCTGTGTCCTCGGGGTCAACTGAGTAGTGGAAATGGGTGTGGAGCCTTCTTGGCTGCAGGATGTTTTCTGCCCTGTGTCCCTTCACTGTTGAAGACAGGCGCAGGCTGTTGGGGATGGGTCTGTGTTGTCTGAATCTCAAACTGAAGCACAAATGGTTTCTGTAGTCTGCAATGTTTTCTGGAAATCCGTTCATACTCTCGCACCATTCGAAAGGTGTTCATCCCAAAGTGCATAGCTAAATGTCTATGTGTCATGGTTCCCACAGATGAAACTCTTCAAAGAACTTTGAGGCATTGTTCACCTTAAAGAATCTTTATTCGAGTAGTATAGCATTGGCACGTACATAGGCAAAGCCAAAATCTGAATTCCCCTCCCCTGAGCACATAGTATCAAAGCACAATTCCCTCCTCTAATTAACAGTCATAAACCATATTCTCCAATTAGTTTGAAATGCTGGCTTTCCCTCCAGTTCTTCAACCCACCATTTCTTATCATCTCTTATTTCAGAAAACCTTGGTTCTCACACTAGTTACAATATTGTTATGTCTAACTAAACTCCCATGCACATTCCTCCTCCCCCCCTAGTATCATCTAATTCTAACTCTAATTCTAAGAGTAAAACGTAAGAAGGAAAATGGCTGCATCTCCATATGTTGTCAAAGCAAGAACATCCGATGTTAGCAGCATTGGCACTATGGAGATTCTCAGTCATCCAGGTCATGGTTATCCCAAAGGTGCTTTTTCAGGAGGCAACTGGACTTTCTTGTTTTTCTTTGAAGACGTTTCCCTTCTCATCCAAGAAGCTTCTGATCTAATCGCCTACCACTGGTTGACCCCATTCAGCCCCTTCAAATAATGTTAAATAGGAGTAGGAAACAGCCGAGTCCTGAGTCATCCCACATAGAAGGACCCTAAGGTTAGATAATGAAACACTGCTATTATAGGTGAATTTTACATCCTAAAACAAGTAATCTTTGACCTTTCATTCAGTGAATGTTTGAAATTACAATGGCACTCGAAAAAAAAGTGACGCATGACCATTTTTATCACTCATGACCATTGCAGCATCCCCATGGTCATGTGATCAAAATTGGGGCACTTGGCAACTGGCGTGTACTTACGACTGTTGCAGTACTCCGGGGTCAAGTGATCCCCTTTTACAACCTTTTGACAAGCAAAGCCAATGGGGAAGGCAGATTCACTTAACAGCCCTGATACTAATTGAACAACTGCAATGTTTCACTTAACAATTGTGGCAAGAAAGGTAAAAAAAAAAAAAGGGGGGGGCAAGATTCATTTAATAACTACCTCGCTTAGCAACAGAAATGTTGGGCTCCATTGTAGTTGTAAGTCAAGGACTAACTGTATCTTTAGCAGGGCTTTTTTTCAGCCGGAACGCGGCAGAACCGCGTTCCGGCACCTTTTTCCGGGCCGGCCGCACCGGAAATAGCCCCTCCCAAATTTTACTTGCATTCCTGTTCTCTAAAGGGGCGGTCCTAGGGTTTGATGAGGGCGTGGCCAGGTTTGAGTTCCGCCACCTTTTCTCCAAGAAAAAAAGCCCTGATCTTTAGTAATCATAGAAGAACTTCCTAGAAGCAGAATTCATCCACTGTCGATTTTTCCCCTATAATATAACTCCTGCCAAATCGGCTCCTTTTAAAATATATTGGATTTCACTTTTGTTAACTTTATCAAGCAGGAAAAGTGAGAAGCCAATTTTTAAGATACACTTTTAATTTGTACAATGCCATAGGAGACTCTGTCTGCCTTCAGACATTATGCAACTCCAGTTTCTTCCGCAAGGATCTTCAGCTGACAGTTCAAAGAAATAACTCAGTAAAGTAAAATACTTGTTCTCCTGGTGTTTGGAATCAGAACAAAGAACATTTACACCGAGATTACCCTATTTCTTCCTTTCTTTTATGTCCTGTGTAATAATATCTGTGTTGTTTAAGTGATCAAAAAATAAATAAAGACTGTGATAGCAGGAATCTTGGAAAAATCAGGTATTAACAGCTTTTGTTTTGAATACCTTTTTTGTTTTCTCTTTATAAGCGATTTGCTCATTAGCATCCAGGGATGCTCTGTGGAATTCAGGATCCGAGTTCTAAGCAGTGTTTAAAAAGAAGTTCTCAAATGACATCTAGTGAAAAATAGTTTCGGGCAAAATACATTAGGAATCTAGACTTCAGGTTTCTTACCGCATTTATCCTCTACACGCCGAGTAGAAATTAAGTCATAAAAGTGACTGTTGGAACAAGACAAGCTTGCGGTTGCTGACTTGAGCAGTGAGCAGAAAATAATAAGCTGTATCTTCTTACTGATTATCTTAATAATTTATTCATTTTCGTTGTTTGTATCCCGCCTTTATTATTTTTACAAATTTACCTCAGGGTTTCATACATATCCATTATATCCTTCCTCTCCTATTTTCTCCAGAACAGCAATCCTGTGAGGTGGATTAGGCTGAGAAAGTGCGCCTGGGCAAAAGTCACCCACTGGCTTTCATGACTAAGGTGGGACATGAACTCATAGTCTCCTGCTTTCTAGCCTGGTGTTGTAAAAAAGAATGGTGTTCAGTCTGATAAGTGTATTCCAGAGTAGCTGTTGTTCGGTCACTAAGTCGTGTCCAACCCCATCAAGCATAGCACACCAGGGCCCACCCTGTCCTCCACTGTCTCCTGGAGTTTGTCCAAATTCATGTTTATTGCGTTGATGACACTATCTAACCATCTCATCCTCTGCCATCCCCTTCTCCTTTTGCCTTCAATCAAGGTGACATAATAATAATAATAATAATAATAATAATAATAATAATAATAATAATAATAATAGTAATAGTAATAGTAATAGTAATAGTAATAGTAATAGTAATAGTAATAGTAATAGTAATAGTAATAAAAAAAGTTGGAAGGGACCTTGGAGGTCATCTAGTCCAACTCCCTGCTCAGGCAAGAAACCCTATACCATTTCAGACAAATGGCTGTCCAGTCTCGTCTTAAAAACTTCCAGTGTTGGAGCATTCACCACTTCTGGAGGCAGGTTGTTCCACTGGTTAATTGTTCTAACTGTCAGGAAGTTTCTCCTTAGTTCTAGGTTGCTTCTCTCTTTGGTTAGTTTCCATCCATTGCTTCTTGTCCTGCCTTCAGGTTCTTTGGAGAAAAAGTTGGCTCCCTCTTTCTTTGTGGGCAATCCCTGAGATATTGGAACACTGCTATCATGTTACCCCTAGTTCTTCTTTTCATTAAACTAGACATACCCAATTCCAGCAACTGTTCTTCGTATGTTTTAGCCTCCAGCCCCCTAATTATCTTTGCTGATCTTCTCCGCAATCTTTCTAGAGTCTCAACATCTTTTTTACATCATGGTGACCAAAACTGGATGCAGTATTCCAAGTATGGCCTTACCAAGGCATTGTAAAGTGGTATTAATACTTCACGTGATCTTGATTCTATCCCTCTGTTAATGCAGCCTAGCACTTATCTTAGTATAAAAAAAATAGCATACTTTTTGGTAGTGTGATTCTGAACAAGTGATGTGTAGAGTCCCTCAGTATGATTTAGGACTGAACAATAAATCTACAAACAGGCAGATTACCCTGATACAAGGAAAGACAGTGTTGAAGGAAAAATCTTCACCAGGGTCCAGTCCAAGCAGGGAATAAACAAACATGGAGACTGCTTTAGAAAGAAGGTTGTAGTTTATTGAAGAGGAGAGCCAGACAGAAAGATGGCTCTGGAAAAACTGACCATATGTAGTAAGGAGTGATGGGTTTTATACCTTCTTGAGCCTTTTGTTTGGAGTTGTTCCTGTGGCATGAACTTTGACCTGAGTCTGAGTGTGCCTTTCTGGTATTCTGATGGTGGTGGGTTAATCCTATTATGTCCAAAAAGTCATATCCTGCTTCCCTGTGGCTGTGGCTGATGACTGCTGGCTTTTTTTGGTGTGAGGGATTGTTGATTCTAGAGATCTTCGTCTTTCTAATCCCAGCTTCCTGACTCCAATCTTTCTGAGATTATCACATCTGCATTTCTGCAGACTTTGTTTCTATTTGGGGCAGAGAGACTTGGGGTGTGTGTGTGTGTTTGTTTCTGCCTTTAAGATCCTTTGAGGAAATGTATTCTGCCTTTTAATATTCCCCAAAATATTTCTTTCTCTGGGGGGGGGGGGAATGACTTCCCACAACAGATAACTGATACTCGGGCTGAAGGGGCAATGTTAACTTCTAAAGGAAAGATATTTACTATTTAGTTACTTCTTCAAAATGGGGGTGGGTGGGTGTCGTAGTGGTGGTAGTACCGGGGGAGGAATCAAAAGAATAATAGTTGCTACCTTGAGCAGTTATTTCTTTCAACTGCTCAAGGTAGCAACTATTATTCTTTTGATTCCTCCCCCTGTACTACCACCACTAGAAAAGATCTAGATACATTGCTACCCATGCGTTTGTAGCATGTTGGAAAGTTTAGAAACTTATGTATCATGACGATACCTAGAGATATTGTGCTCAATCAATCAAATCTTAGTGTGGTCACAGACCAGAAAATTGTCAGGCACAAGAAATCAGGGAGCAAGGCGGTTCAAAGGAATACAGGTATATTGCATGCTGACACAAATAAAACCCAAGAGTCACAGTTAATTAAGATACAAGGAAAATATATCTACAAAAGGTTAGAGTTCATATAGGTCAGGGATCTTCAAACATGGCCCTTTTATGACTTGTGGACTTCAACTCCCAGAATTCCTCAGCCAGCAGCCAGAATTCCTCAGCCTACAACAGTTCATTTAGTGCAGTGGTTCTCAACCTGTGGGTCGGGACCCCATTTGGGGTCGATCGACCATTTCATGGGGGTCGCCAAGCAAGGCTGTCCACCATTTTTTTGTCCGCCATTTTTTTCCCCTTTTCCGGTGGGTGCCTTACCTCCTTTGGGCTGGGCCAGCTGGTGGTCAGCCTGCTCCGTCTCTGCCGCTTGCCAGCTATGCCTCGGCTGGCGCAGGGGGTGGAACCACGCATGCGCAGCGCTCCCGGGCAGGGAAAGTCCTCAACTTACGACCGGTTGGGTAGTCCTCGACTTACGACCGGTTTAGTCCTCGACCTACGACCGGTTTAGTCCTCGACTTACGACCGGTTTAGTCCTCGACTTACAACCGGTTGGGGTCGTGGCATTAAAAAGGTTGAGAACCACTGATTTAGTGACTGTTCAAAGTTACAACACCATTGAAAAAAGTGACCTATGGCCATTTTTCACACCTACAACCGATGCAGCATCCCCTAGGTCATGTGATCAAAATTGAGATGCTTGGCAACTGACTCCTATTTATGACGGTTACCATGTCCCGGGGGTTGTCATGTGATGACTTTTTGTGACCTTTTGACAAGCAAAATCAATGAGGAAGCCAGTTTAACAACCATGTCACTAACTTAACAACTGCAGTGATTCACTTAACAATTGTGATAAACGTCATAAAATGGGACAAAATTCACTTAACAAATGTTTTGTTTAGCAACAAAAATCTGGGGCTCATTTGTGAATGTACGTTGAGAACTATCTGTACTATGGGTATACTGTGTAGAGTATAGAACAGTATTTGGCTGTGGTTAAGGAAATAAAATCAGATTGATCCGATAATAACATCTCGAGATAAAACAAATTGGGATGACTGGGATATTTAGTAAAGAGCGAAGGTAATAATTCCTGGCGAGTACCTGCATGGAGAAAGCGACAGAGAACACACGTTCCATTGATTCAATTATTCCTTCACTGCATGGATGCAGTCTCTGTTCAAAGGAGATTTTTTTGGTATCTTCCTTCACTAACAGCTGTTGAGAGGGTGGCTAAGGATAAGGCCCTCCCAAATGTTGGGATCGTTAGGTGGTTAAGATATCTAGCTAGTTGGAGAAGATACAAAATTTAGAATAACAGAGTTGGAAGGGACTTTGGAAGTCTTCTAGTCCAGGGCTTTTCAACCTTTTCACCCATTGTACCACTTTTAGGATATGGCAACATCCGAGGACCACCAGTCGCCTAGCAAGGTGTCAAAAACTTGATGACCCCCCCCAAAAAAGGGAAAAAGTGATAAAGTACAGGTAGTCCTCGACTTACAACAGTTCTCTTAGTGACTGTTCGAAGTTACAATGGCACTGAAAAAAGTGCCATTGCCACAGCCAAGCAAGACACCTGCCTGCCCACCCGGCGGCGCTCTTCCTCCTGTCTGAGGTTTTCATTGTTGTGAGCATTTCTGTTGAGGATTGGCAGCAGGGGTGGGGTGGGGGATGTTTGGTTTTTATTCCCTTCCCCTGTCTGCTGGGTGATTGCAGCAGGTTTTAGTCACTTCACATGACCCTGGGACACTGTGACTGTCATAAATATGAATCAGTTGCCAAGCATCCAGCTGATCGGCACTTCTTCTGGGCTCAGCAGAAGTGCCAGGATCAGTGCTGCTTTCCAGATGATTGGTGCTTCTTCAGGGCTCAGCAGAAGCACCAGGATCACCGCCGAACTTCAGCTGGAGCCTGGCGCTGATCCTGGCGCTTCCACTGAGCCCTGACAGCCCCCGAAGAAGCGCCGATCAGCTGGAAAGCAGCACTGATCCTGGGGCTTCCGCTGAGCCCTGACAGCCCTGCAGTTCCAGCCATCTCTCACTCAGGCTTGTGCGGTGCTGCCACCCGTTCAGCTCATTCCCCTCCCCCGCTACCACTTTTCTAGGATGGTTGCGTACCACCTGCCAGGTGCCAATGTACCACAGGTGGTACCCGTACCACTGGTTGAAAAGCCTTGTTCTAGTCCACCCTCCTGCTCAAACAGGAGACCTTATACCATTCTGAATAAATGGCTAGCCACATTCTTCTTAAAAACCTCCAGTGATGGAGCACCTACAACTTCTGAAGGCAAGCCATTCCTCTGGTTAATTGATCTCACTATCATGAAATTCCTCCTTCGTTCTAGGTTGCTTCTCTCCATGAAGAATTTCCATCTGTTGCTTCTTGTCCTTTGGTGCTTTGGAAAATAAATTGCCCCCCTCTTCTTTGTGGCAGCCCCTTAGATATTGGAAGACTGCTATCATGTCACTCCTGGTCCTTCTTTTCACTAGACTAGACATAATCAGTTCCTGCAACCGTTCTTCATCTGTTTTAGTCTCCAGGCCTTTAATCATCTTAGTTACTCCTCTTTGCTCAAATGTATTGAGGCCTCCAATTGCATGTATGGATTCAGAGATTGTACCACACAATCATAGTTAGACACAGCCATTAACAAGCAAGGGAGGCATGGAGACGTAGTTTTATGGCTTGCAGAAATATCCAGATAAGCAAAAATGGGATGGGCAAAGGGGCTCCAGAAGGTATTTTGGGCTAGATCTGGAACGTCAGCATGCAGCTCTAAATCAATGGTCCACTCTCTGAGATCAGTTAGTGCCTGTTCATAGCCCATCAAGGTGATGGCTGGTCATGAATCGCCGTGAAGTTGCAATTTGACATGTACTGTCTGGCTCCAGGAACACTGGATGTTCTAAACCTCTTGACTTGTTAGGAGATGAAAGTGGTTCAAGATGGAATCATTTCTTTTGGAATTGAATTGTATTGTCCAGTTAATAGGAATCCTTTTCAGTTTCGCTGGGGCTGGGGATGAGAGCAATCAAATTGTCATCCTTAAATATAATTTGAGCATAAAGGCAATTTGAGTGTCTAGACTCAGCAACAAACTCAGATTTGTTTACTCTGTACTCGTATTTTACCGCAACAGCTATGTCACAACCCCCAATAAGCACAACACAAGAATAGAGGTACCTTCACACGCTTTTCCTCCAATTTGACAGATGCTATCTTCTGCCAGCAATGCTCCTCTGGATACTGTGATTTTTTTAAAAAAATGTACTCATTTTATGCACACACAAATAACAAAAAAATCTTTAAACTTAAAAAAAAAAATAGAAAAAAAGACAACCCCAAATAAACTAAAAATGGAAATTAAGAAAGAAAAAAAAAGAAGAAAATATATATTTTACACTGACCTCTTATCAGGTGCAAGCAACCAAACCCACAGAGGTAAAGTTCAAGCGAGCTACTTTATTGTTTTATGCCTATTTCACAGAATCTCCCTGGACTGGCAGCTTTCGCCTGGGAAAGACTAGATAAGGCTCAAAGGCATTTAAGAGGAAACTCTTTTTTGTTTACATAAGAAGTCCAGACTAATTCCCCTCTTGACCCCTCCTCCTGACTGGGACGTTGCTCTCCAACATTTCTGGATTCTAGATAGGACAAACTTTGCCCCCCCAAATTAATGGACACAAGTTTGACATCATACTCAAAACAAGGGCAAAGTAATATCACAGCATTTCAGCTTCCCAGAGAACCTCACAAAGGTTGAAAAATTGGGACCAACAGCACCATCGAGTGAGAAATTATTGAATTTACTCTCACAATTTACTCTTGTAGAAGATCTCAACAAACACAAAGGGGTTTTAATTCATTACGGTTGTTAATTGATAAAGTGCTTGCAATTTACATCACATATAACCTCCCATGTGGAAGCTTATAAAGAAGAACCAACCTAGAAATTTTCTGACAGTGAGAACAATTAATCAGTGGAACAGTTTGTCTCCAGAAGTTGTGGGTGCATCATCATGGGAGGTTTTCAAAAATAGACTGGAGAACCATTTGACCGGGATCAAATAAGATCTCCTGCCTTGAGCAGGAAGTTGGACTAGAAGACATCAAGAT
>NW_015389471.1:236142-251783 GCF_001527695.2 Protobothrops mucrosquamatus | reverse complement strand
TAATTCCTGCCATTTTTCTTTTATAATGTTCTGGAATATTGCTAATTCTAGGGCATTAAGGACTATGCAAAATGATAGTTGGGGAAATGCAGTTTTCTTATCATTTTGCATTTTTAATGCCTCTGTGCATATTCCACATCAACAAATGTACAAACATATAAATAAACTCAGAAACAGGAAAGAAACTGTTGTATGCTGTGCTATGCTGTAGTTACAATGCATTGGGAAATTTGGAGAAATTATCTTCTTTTGAAAGTCCATAGAAAACGTGCCTTAAATGTCCCTACCCATAGATTGGGGTGTCCCACTGGGGGGCCATGGGCCAGATGCATCACATGGCTCCACAAAGGTAAAAAACATTATGATACGTCACAATACATCACATGACATGGATGAGTTTGACACCCATGCCATTGACGAAGTGAAGAATTTTGAGATGCCATAAGCACATGATACTAATTCAGTCATCAGTATTTGGCAAGTGTATCTAAATCAATTAAGTATATTGTGCTTGTTATTCATGTGCCCTGTGATGAATGGGTGGTGTGGATCCACTGCTGAAATCCTTAATAAACCAGGGACTTTAGTATAACCTCTTCTAATCTGGTTCATAGAGGTCTGGGTTTGGGAAAGGTGCACACGATAATGAAAATGAATTAAAAACAAACCAAGTTCACAAGGTGGAAAGCATATAATTAAAACCAGCTTCTTTTATCTCAATATTTCATTAAGTTGATGGAACACTCAAAGATATATACAACAAACCTTTTAATTAAATTGTAGCTTCTTCTTCATGAGCTTCAACATTCTGCAAATATTTCCCCGCAACCATCTAAATGCAGAGTACTCAGTCCCACAATCCCACAGCATTAAATCTACAGTATTTCTAAAGTTTGCAGAAGTCGGCAAATGCCTACAGTGTGGGGTTGTGTTTAATAAATTAGACTAAAACAGTGTGGTCCACCTTTAAATCTAACTTTAGCCACAGAAGTACACAAGTTGACTTTGGGTCAGTCACTTTCTCAGGTCAGCCAATGTTACACAGTTGTGTTATATACGTTAAACTATGTACCCTGAATTAGGGTTCTGAAGGAAAGGTGACTTATTCGTCTAAATAAGAATTAAGTAACAAATAAAGCTCATCAGACTATCACTTATGGAACTAAAGATTTTCACTGTTACAAAATTCTGAATTCATGATTTTCTCAATTGTTACTGAAAACTTCTGATGGACAACACCACAGAGGTTTAAAACTTATCCAATTTGCAACTTGTCCCTTTGCAAATAATTCTCTTGCTACTCTAAAATTAAGCTTTTATTGTTGCTGTTGTTTTATTCATCCAAATGAATATGAGAGTCTAATCAACTAGAGGTTGAATCCCATGATTCAAGACCTAGCCAAGAATATCACAGTTACAGAGGTATTGCCCTAAAGAACAAAGTAAGCTGATCTAATACAATAGACCTATGCCAAAATATGTCATCATATAACAAGATGGATCATATGGTGGTCTACAATGATTTTTTTTTTGTTTTGGATTGTTTTTTTTGTTTTTGTTTTGCCACAAATGTGGTCTACCTGTTGTGGTTTCCACATCATACTAAGCAATAATACCTTCATCTGTCTTTGTACTGATAAAGTTTAATCAAATCCCTGTGAATGGTTGCCCTGGAGGTATGACTTAGATCCTGCTTTCCTGGCATTTTCCAATATTCTCTTGGTCATCTGAATAATTTGATTTTACTTTCCCATTGCTCTGAAGAAAAGCACACATAAGAAAGATGATCTTGAATAGAGTTATGCAGAAATCATTGGCTAGTCAATATATGTTGTAGTATTTATTAAGTCCAGAAGGAGATACTATCAGGTAGATGTTTCCATAATTGAGCTATATAAGGAGAAGGCACTGCACAGTCAGACTTTCAAAATTCTGTTATTATAATCCACCTCAATGAAAATAGATTTAGCCTTTCTGTGGAGCTGATTTCCTGGTCTCTTCTACCTTGTGGAGCTGACAACACATTTGATGCTCAAACTCACATTGCTTTGGGAAGGCCCTAAATTCTTCCAGTACAAATGATCAGAGACTACTTTATCAGCTACTCTCTACCAGAAAAAATGGCTCTAACCTCTGGCTGTAGATTGCTATATAAACAATTTTCCCCCACTATACTCTAAGGTCAGTTTGGAACTTGAAAAGAATGTAGGTTCTCCTTTTGTTGCTTATTCCACAGCAAGTTGCAAATATCAGATTGTGGTTTGTATGGTTTCAGTTAGCTACTTATGTATACTTGCCAGTAAACACTTTCTCATGCTTTCTGCAGCCAGCTCTCAATTCCAGTGTGGGAAGAATGTATTCTTTTCATTACATCCAGCTGCACCATATCTGTAACAATGCCCATGTCATTCTATTTTGGACACTAAGGTCTTATCTCATTCAGAAAAAAGAAACAGCTTCCACTAGTAATTTATATTCTTAGGGCAAACATTGAAGATGGCATTTCAGACAACCTGTAGAGTCTTTCTTGAGCAGTAATTTCATGTATTGGTTGAAAATTTGATCAGAAAGGAGCATGCTTAGTGATTCTATGCCTGTCACTCTCTCCCACTCTCCAAAGGCACTTTCCCTGGAGGAAAACAGGAATACTCCGCTTAAAGTGTCTGCTATTATGAGTATTTTACCTATGTGACATTCATTAAACACATTATAACATTGTAATTTCATTAATATTCTCTGAAGCCTCTTGGAGATCTAGCAGCAGTTTCTTCATAAATGTCCATAACTTTCCTATATTGTATTAACAAATATAAGATGAAGGAAATGCATATAATACCATGAGCCATTTCTTTTCAATGTTCATAACCCTATCAGCTTCAGATGATGCTTCATTGGCATATGCAATACATACTGTCACTCTAACAAGGCAGCTGCTAATCCTTATGTGTCATTCCATGTTACATGAATATGGGTCCTATATATTGTGTTCTTAACCTTGTCAAATAGCTGCTGATTATTTTTTGTTTGACCATCTCCATTCAATCTTCTCGTGTGTCGATAGTCAGAATGGTTCATATCCAACTGACAATGATGATGACGATGATAATGACGATGATGGAGGAGGAGGAGGAGGAGGAGGAGATGGTGGTGGTGGTTATCTGTTCAGACAATTCTGACTCTTGGCAATTATATGGGCCAGGTCTTTCTACATCTTCTGATCTTGCACTATTTCTTTGATTTTTTCTATGCTCTGTCTGGTGTCACCTTGATAGTGTCCAGCCACCGTGTTCGTTGATGGCCTGTTTTCCTCTTACTATTAATTCTTCCAAACATAATTGCTTTCTCCAGTGAATCCCCCTGCATGACATGGCCAAAGTAAGTGAGATGCAGTTTCATAATTTTGCCTTCTGATGACATGCCTGGTATTATGTGTTCCAGTACTTGCTTGTTAGTCACCTTTGCTGTCCAAGGTATGGGCAGGAGCCTTCTCCAGGACCAAAGCTCAAACAAGTCAATTTTGTTTTTTTGCTATCTTGCTTTTTTAAGGTTTAACTTTCACATAGAAAGAGAGCTACAGGGAGCACAACAGAATGAATTTGGTTGCCAGGTTGATGTCCTTGCCTTTCCATATTTGACTCATGTTCATCACTGCTGTGTGACCCTGTGCAATCTGATGTTTTATTTCTGTACTGCATTCAGCACAGACATTTTCCACACATTTTATCTCTTCAACGATTTCTATTTTGATGTTTCCCTTCCTTGCAGTGGTCATGAGCTTGGTCTTTTTGATGTTCAGGAAGAGACCAAACTTTTTACTTTCTTGTTTGATTTTCTTGATCAGATTATTCTGGTCTTCTTTGGTTTCTGAGAGGACAGTTGTATCCTCAGGATAGTGAAGTTCGTTGATGTTTCTTCCATGACTCCTCGTCCCAATTTTTTATTTTTCAAGATCTTGCTTCCTCATGATATTTTGGCATACAGGTTGAATAAGAAAGAAGTAACCTTGTCTCACTTCTTTCTCTAACTTAAACCAATAAGTGTCTCCATATAGTGTTTGCACAGTGGCTTCCTGATTGTGTACAGTGATTTCACCAACTTGACTAGATGTGCTGGTACTCTCAGTCTTGTAGGGCTCTCCATAGCTTCTCATGATAAACACAATCAAAAGCTTTCTTGTAGTCAATGAAGCACATGTAAATGATATTTTGATAATCACAAGATTTTTTCCATGATCCGGCACAGATTTGCAATATGGTGGCAGATACCACAACCTCTTCAGAAGCCAGCTTAGGCATCTGATAATTCCCTTTTGATGATTAGTGTTAGACATTACTGCTGATGCGAGAGATGAGAGCAATTGTGTGACAATTGGAGCAATCTTTAGAGTCACTCTTTTTCAGTAGTGGAATAAACATTGAGCATTTCCAATCCTGTGGCCACGTGTTGATTTTTCAGATTTTCTGACCCACGACTCTAATGACTCTGAGTGGTACAGATCTCAGTAATTCTGCAAGGATAGCAACCATATGACCACGTCCTCAAGGATGGCTGGTTCTATTTCTACTTCTCTTTCCTCACCATCCTGAGGCTGAGCTCCTTTGCTACCTCCATACAGCTCTACTGTATATTCTCGCCATCTGTTTTTGATGCCTAGTTGGTCAGACAGTTCTTTTCCTTGCTTGCTTTTAATTATGCCTCTGTGAGTGATAAAACATTCAGTTTGCAATCAACTAGTATTCTGAGATTATTTTCACAAATATACTTATCAAGTTTGGTGTCCCACCTTCTTAGGTGGGACACCAAAAAAGGTTCTAATGCTGGAAATGGTGGAAGGAAAGGGAAGAGGAGGAGGATAGCAGCAAAGTGGAGAGACTCAGTTACTGTGGCAATAAGTGCACTGCTGAAGAGCTGAAGAATTATGTTAGAGACAGATCACCATGGAGAAAAATCTATCTATGTGATCGCTAAGAATCAACAATGATTTGATGTTATATAATCAATTTTTTTGGCTTTTTGTCTTTGTGTGTGTGTGGAGAGAGAAGAGAAGAGAAGAGAAGAGAAGAGAAGAGAAGAGAAGAGAAGAGAAGAGAAGAGAAGAGAAGAGAAGAGAAGAGAAGAGAAGAGAAAACACATTGCTAGTCCATACTGGGTTAATTATGCCTTTAGCTTAATACCTTTATGCAAGATATTATGAAACTGTACTGCAATGAAATTTCAGGGCTGCATGGCTCAGCTTTTCAGCAAAGGTCTAATGATCCCCTTCTAAAAATAGAGTTTATTTTTTATTTTTTTTTAGCTGCATATGTTGCACTTACTAATTATTTTTAGAGTACTTCTGTGCTTCTGGCCATATGGAGCAGTAACTTAACCTGCAGGGACAAAAGGCTGGTAGCAATACTGGTGGTCATAAATCCAGTTAAAATGCACAGGATTGTGTGTTCATCAACTTGTTTGCAAGAAACGCAGCAGAGTGTGTCTCCAGCATTGTGCACGATGTACACCTCATGAACTAGTGTTGCATCAAGCTCAGGATGTGTTCACTATCTGCTTGCTATCACTGTCTCTTCATTTTCAAGCTCTGCAATTTTCTCATCCTTTTCATGTTTTTTTTTTAAAAAATATAACCAACATTTTCTAGTTCCTCTGCTCTGTACAGCTTTGGAATACAGTGTGTGCTGCATTGATTCAATAATAAATGATCTTGGCATAGTTTCCATGAGAATAGATAGATAGATAGATAGATAGATAGATAGATAGATAGATAGATAGATAGATAGATAGATAGATAGATAGATAGATAGATAGATAGATAGATAGATAGATAGATAGATGTGTGTGTGTGTGTGTGTGTGTGTGTGTGAAAGACACAGAGAGAGAAATGGAGTTATGGATACTATCTTTTTTGAAAATACCCCTTTGTTTTAAAAAATAAAATAAAAAGAGTACATGTAAATACATATTTAATACTTTCCCCAAATATTTCAGATTTTTGCATTAAGAAGTAGGCATAAATATCTCAAGGAAAACTACTACTTACAAAAGAAGAAAGTTCAACATTCAAATAGTACTTTTTCATGGTAAGCAGGGGGAAGTTTTCTGCTATAAAATGACAGCTTCTTTCTTTACAAAGAATTGTCAAAATGCAGCCAAGTACTCTTAGATGAGGCATTTCTAATTGATGAATATCAGGAAAATATAATACTAATGTTCTTTTAGTATTAGTATTAGTATCTTTTAGTATCTAATAGCCTCTGACATTTTCTCTGCCTACAAGACATCCAGAATGAGTCTTCCAGAGTACGGATTGAAACAGGGTCAAGTAGCATCCTCGTTTCTCTAATTAAAAAGATTCAAATCCTCATTTCTTATGCAAAATTTGTGCACCAAAATAATAATTCTTTGTTGGGAGGGTTTCTTTTGTTCTATCTATTTTCTCTCTAGTATATAAATAAAAATGTAAATGTTCGTTTGTTCAAAATCTTAAATCTCCAAAAATTCTTCACCAATTGCTTTGAAATTTTCACACAACGTTGCATTCGAATACGCACGTTTTATATACCTATATTAAATAGATGTCACACCTGTGACAGGTAAAAACATGTTTTTTTTAAAAAAAGCAACGCCATCTGTTGAACGTAAAAGCAACACACGCTTTTACCAGACTGAACCACAGCAACGTGTGGCTGGGTATAGCTAGTTTTTTAATATATATTTTCAGATGCAAAAAAACACAACATTTTCTTTCAGAGTTTTTGTTGTTGTGTTAAACTGATTGATTATGTTTCATCGAGGCAGCAGTGGCATGTAGCCACTACAGGAAGATGTGTTCTCTGTCCAATTTTTTAGGTATTCTACAAGTGCACCCATCTCCCCCATAACAAAGATTTACATTAAAAAAAATAGGGAACTGGGCACGAAAAACATTTCTTGGTAACACAAATGTGCATTATGGGTCATATTCATATTAGTCTGCAGCCTATGTCACTCCAATTTAACCTCTTCCACTGTAGTCTCATAAACAGAAGGGGAGATGGATCATCAGGCATAATTAAAGTGCTTCATATGCTGAGGATATTGTGTGTTAGTAATACTTTGGGGGCACTGCAGCTGATGTAGTTTTGAAAGTGCTGTAGTTGTTGGACAGAATTTGGGTCAGCATTTTGCACAGTTTCTTGTATTGCTGTGACCTACAACCCAGCAGGGTTTGGATTTGAAAGCACACCGGTATGAGTACTTAAAGCTTCAGCCCAAAGCAGTATAACAACATCCAGAAAAATCAAAGAATTAAGAACAGAGAACAGAGAATAACTGGATTGGAAGGGACCTTGAAGATCTTCTAGTCTAACCCTCTGCTCAACCAGAAGACCCTATACTCTTCCAGACAAATAATGTTCTTAAAAACATTCAGTAAAGGAACACCCAAAACTTGTGGAGGCAAGCAATTCCATTGATTAATTGTTCTCACTGTCAGGAAATTTCTCTTTAATTCTAGGTTGGATCGCTCTTTAATAATCTTCCATCAAGAAAAGAAAGAACTTCTGCTTCTTCCGCCAGTGAGGAAATGACAGAGAGATGACAGTGAATGGACCTCTTCAAAGTGGCAAATATGCAGCATTTTTCAGGCTAAGTCTGAAAAGTATCTGACCAGGTTATATCTGACCATAAAAGTATCTGACCAGGTTATATAGGCTCCAAACCAAAATTAATCAGGCTTGTTTTCAATGACTTCATCTCACTTGAGTTTACCAAGGACAACGAGGTTCTGTTACTTTGTTCTTGAAATACTTCATCTACTCTTGCCAAGATGAGGCCATTCCCCCTCACTGAAGGAGCATTGGAGATGAAAAAGATTATCCTACTGTTCACAGGTATTTCTTAACAAGTATACACAGAGCAAAGCTCTTTAATAACTAAAATAAATGCTTTATTCTATATTACACGATTCAACTCATGAGCTGTGGTGGCACAGTTGTTACAATGCAGTATTGCAGGCTAACTCTGCCCACAGCCAGGAGTTCGATCCTGACCAAATCAAGGTTAACTCAGTCTTCCATCCTTCTGAGGTCAGTAAATTGAGAATCCAGATTGTTGGGGGCAATGTGCTGACTCTGTAAATCGCTTAGGGAAGACTGTAAAGCACTATGAAGTGGTATATACATCTAAGTGCTATTGCTTTTAATGGAAATATAAAGGTCATGCAGTTAAAGAAAAAGTGGTCTATGCCACTATCTCTTTGTCATTTTTGTATGTTGAAAATACATTTATTCATACAGAGCAGTTCTATATGGGCTTAGTGAGTTGTTTCTTCTATAGCACAGTATTGTTGGCAGAAAAGTTGGGATTTACTGAGAGATGAAGATCCACACTAAAGGATTTGAGGTTACCTAGTCAGGGACTCATAAGTACAGAGTCTGCTTTTATCTTGTTCAATCAAGTTCAATAGGTTGCCCTGAACAAAAATGCACTTTCATTGTCTATGGGATCAGACATTTTGCTATAAAAGAGCACTCATTGTCTGAGCACCACTAAAGCCTAAAGATTTGATGAACTTGTGAAATTATTGCAGGATCCTTTTTTATCTGTACCATCAGTTATTGGGCAGAGATTTAAATTTCACAAGCAAGTACAACAAAATAGGAAATCTGTTGCTTATATCTCAGAACTGTGTAATTTAGACCAACACTCCAACTTAGTGTTCTTTTCAGAAAGAGGCTGTTATATGTGCAGTTTATTCAACAGAGATTTTGTTTAAACAAAAAATTATATTTGCAAAGGCCAAGAAACAGTATTACCCAGTAAAACTGTATCACTCCGAATTACAAAAATCAAGAAAACAATAACAAATAATATAAATATACATGAATAAGTTAAATTCAGGGCCTGAAATAGAGGTGAACTTGTGAAATCCACCCTGCACAATATCTGCAGATAGGATTAGCTATATCAATCCTTGTTGAGGCTGTAATGGATTACAACAACTTTCTGCATGCAGACTGAAGGATGTAGAATACAGGTTTTGTAGAAAAAAGGTAACCGTAAGTGAACATACTGTTCACGGTTCATTAATATGTAACCAGCGAATACCATTAAGAAATCACATGGATAGTGTATGAATTACAGGGTAATGAAGGTCAGTAGCTGCATCAATGCTTAAAATGCATGAAAAAGGAGCCTCAAAGTAATGCAGTGTTTGTAATAGTGTCAAGAGTCAGGAATATAACATGTACATTTTTTCTAGGTGGAGCCTATCCATAAATTAACAATTGTATATTTGCACAGGTGCTTCCTGACAGGTTGATGAAAAGGTCAACTTCTACTATGCCACATATGTACGTGGCATATCATAATCATTTTTCAGAGTGATATGGGTGGCCTATAAATTTAATAAATATATAGATGGATCAAATGTAGAAATAAATCACATTTTCACACCATTCAAGCCAGAAAGGAAACAAAAAGACTGGAACTGTAGGAGATGAACAGGCTGAGCCTGAGGGAGGGGTCAAGTATGACATCACTTTGAAGCCCTTTTGTGCCCACAAAAGTCCAGCCCTCCTTGAATTCTGCTGACTCTTATCTACTGTCAGTTTGTCTTGACTATTAATAGTTCAGATTTTTGTATAAAAGTAATATGGAATAAACCTATACTCAACTGAATAGTCCTGGTTCCCAATTTCTGATGCTTGATAGGAATAACTGCTTATCGGCAATCAACGCCCAGTTAAGCAAGGAGTAACACTAGGATTAACACCAGATGAACAATCAAGCAGTAAACAACACCCTAATCAAAAAACTACCAAGGAAAAAAACAACATCTGCAGGAATACTGGCAGGGCAAATTCCTGTATATAAACAAAAAGCACACCTTACTCTCTTCCTAGCCCTGAAGATATTACCTAGTCTGGTGATTAAACATCTGCAAGCAAACAATCAAGCTCAGAAAGCACCAAGCACTCTACAAGTTTTTCAAATGTTTATTGGTGGGCAGGATTTTGGAAAACTCCAGTACAGGTTTTGTAAATAGTGCTAAGGTTACAGGTAAGAAAGTAGGAGAACAGATTATGACAGTCACAGGAGTTTGATTAAATAACTCTTACTTAACCAGTCACAAATATATTCAGATTAAAATTCTAGTGCAATTAGTCAAGAACAATCCAAGTGCAGAGCAAGATAAGAAGAAGTTTAAAGTTGATTTGAATCTCCATGTTGTAGCACATGAAATGTGCTACAAATAACAAGTGTTTAACAGAAATGCTGCTTTTTTCTTTTCTGGGTGCCTGATGAATATGTCTGTACCAGTTGAATAACTCTAGGAAAAATAAATATGGACGAAAGTGAATTATGTAAAAGAAAAACATAAAATAACAAACCAAAACACAATAGTTTTACTGTTAAAGTATCAGCAGTAATGAGATAGGCATAGGAAACCCAGGAATTTCTTCCATTAATAGGCTTGCTGAAAAGTGATATAAAGCTGTTAATATAAATAGAAGATAAAAGTGAATTTTTCTACATGTGTTCCCTCCACAGTTCATTCCACCTCATTTATATTGCAATCTATGTCTTAAAACATCTGCATGAAGAAGTGAATTTAAATATTAATTTCAATTATCCTGGTAAATATATTTTCTCCATAATTGCACAGAATAGAACAGAATAACAGAGTTAAAAGAGACCTTGGAGGTATTCTAGTCCAACCCCTGGAAACCCTATACCATTTCAGTCTAATGGTTGTCCAATCTCTTCTTAACAACTTCCAGTGCTGGAGCATTCAAAACGTCTGGAGGCAGGTTGTTCCACTGATTAATTGTTCTAACTGTCAGGAAATTTCTTCTTAGTTCTAGGTTGCTTCTCTTCTTGATTAGTTTCCATCCATTGCTTCTTGTCTTACCTTCAGGTGCTTTGGAGAATAGCTTGGCTCCCTCTTCTTTGTGGCAGCCCCTGAGATATTGGAACAATGTTATTGTCACCCCTCGCCTTTCTTTTCATTAAACTAGACATACCCAATTCATATTTTATATGTTTTCGCCTCCAGTCCCCTAATCATCTTTGTTGCTCTTCTCTGCACTCTTTCTAGCCTCACCATTTTTTTTACATGGTGGAGACCATCGTGGCTGCAGTATTCCAAGTGTGGTCTTACCAAGGCATTACAACGTGGTATTAACACTTCATGAGATCTTGATTCTATCCCTCTGTTAATGCAGCCTAGAACTACACAGAGAGTCCTTGATTTACAATAATAGCTGGGACCAGAAATTCTGATGCTAAGCAAGGCAGTTATCGAGTCGCGCTCAATTTTACCTTTTTTACCAAGGTTGTTAAGTGATTCACTGCAGCTGTTAAGAGAATCACACAGTCTTTAAGTGGATCTGGCTTGCTCTATTGACTTAACGTATTGGAAGTCACAAATGGCAATCACATGACCCATTGTAAATACATGCCGATGGCAAAAATTCTGATCGCATCACTGTGGAGATGCTGCAACAAGGACCAGTCATAAGTTATTATTTTCAGTGTCACTATAACTTCAAATGGTCACTAAACAAATGGTTATAAGTCAAGAACGACTTGCAATTCATTTTATTTATTTTATTTATTTATTTATTTATTTAATTGAATTTTTACCCCACCCTTCTCCTTACGGACTCAGGGCGGCTGACAGCCTGATAAAAAACAAATACAAAAATACCCCAATACTATCGTTAAAAATATAATTAAAATGAAATATTAGATTTGGCCCATGTCAATTTAAAATTGTTTTTAAAACCCCGCTAAAAATCTCCCCCTAGGCCAGTCCTGCTTGTTGAAATAGCCATGTCTTAAGGGCGCGGCGGAAGGAAGGGAGATCCGGGATCACCCGGATCTTTGGGGGTAGTTCGTTCCAGAGGGTGGGAGCTCCCACCGAGAAGGCCCTCCCCCTGGGAGTCGCCAGCCGGCACTGTCTGGCTGACGGCACCCTGAGGAGACCCACTCTGTGGGAGCGTACCGGCCGATGGGAGGCACTCTGAGGCAGAAGGCGGTCTCAAAAAGCTGCATTTTAAGATGTATTTTGACCTGTTTAGGAGATTCAGACCCACACTGCAAAATATAAGGGGGGGAAACAAATTTACTAAGTCCTACTTTTTCATATGAATATTTGATCTGGACATGATTTTACTACTGTTAATAGTTTAGATTCTTGTAGAGAGCTTAACCTTGCAATAAACCTTTATATTCATTTGGTCTTGCATGATTTCCTGATTTTCCCAAGCTTGACAATTGGGAAAAAATTATTGATCTTCAACCTCTACACACACACACACACACACACACACACCATTGTTTAGCTTAGGCATCAATAAAGGCGAGGTACTTATGAGGAAGGATTAACTGCACTGTTAAATATTTAGCAGGTATTGGATACCTAGTTAAAGCAAAATCAAGAACTAATTATCTAACTGGGGGCAGAGTGGGAGTTTGTGATCTCACACATTGTGCAAAGCAAAGAAGCAGTGTGCCAGTTTGTCTAAGCAGCTTCTCTTTTTGGTGTTAATGAAAAAAAATGTGGGTTAATCACAAGACAACAGATTTCAAGCAATTAAGTAAAATTGTTACCCTTAGGTCTCCTCTCCAATTTGTTTGTCATGGAGCTTATACTCCATAAAAGCCTCTGAACAGTGGGCAACATTAAGCTTCTGACATTTGTGGAGAGATCAATGCTGATCTGATCCATATCAAAAGGCCAAGCTGGAGAAATTACAGCCCTTCTTGTCTTTATTTTCTAAAAATCCCAAGGCTTCATGAACTGTAGATCCAACTGATGGATGAAAATTGGAAATCACAGGATTTCCTTTTGGGCACATGTTACACATTGCCTCAGAACAAATCAGGGCTTATGATGGAAGATATGCTAACAGAACTACATGCAATTATTCCAGATCTCTGATACTTTGCATTTTTTAGAAAGAAAACAGCACCAAATAAACCAAAGGTACAAATACAGATTAGGTGAAACCTGGCTCAAAACAGTAACTGTGAGAGGGACCTGGGAGTCCTAGGGGACGAGCACTTGACTATGAGCAAGCAGTGTGCAGCAGCAGCCAAAAAAGCTAATACAATCCTGGGTTGTATAAACAGAGGCATATAATCAAGATCACACAAGGTATTAGTATTGCTTTATAAAACCCTAGTAAGACCACACCTGGAATACTGCAACCAATTTTGATCACCATACTACAAGAAAGATGTTGAGACCTTGGAAAAAAATTCAGAGAAGAGCAACTAAGATGATCAAAGGCCTGGAGAGTAAAACATCTGAAGATCAGCTGCCGGTCTTGGGTTTGGCTAGTCTAAAGAAAAGAAGAAATAGAGGTGACATGGTAGCAGTATTCCAGTATTTGAGGGACTGCCACAAAGAAGAGGGGGTCAAATTATTCTCCAAAGCACCAGAGGGCAGGACAAGAAATAATGGTTAGAATCTGATCAAAGAGAGAAACAACCTGGAATTAAGGAGAAACTTCCTAATAGTGAGGACAATTAACCAGTAGAACAGCTTGCCTTCAGAAATCATGAGCACTCCATCACTGGAGGTTTTTAAGAAGAGATTGGACAATCACTTGTCTGAGATGGTAGAGGTTCTCCTGCTTGAGCAGGGGGCAGGACTAGAAGACCTCCAAGCTCCCATCCAGCTCTATTCTATGTGATTCTATATTAATCAAAGATATTATAAAAGATATCAGGAAGCAGTGGGGCCCTGCACCGCCCACTTTTACAGTTCAGAGGATTTGGGTATTGCAGAGATTCATAATGCTTTTATTTTATATCTATCAAGCAGCATTATGATAGCCAAATATATTTTATTCACATGTTCATAATAGTTATATCCCATCTTATCCTCAGAAGCTCAGGAAAATATACATGATATCCCTTCACAATAACACTTTGAGGTAGATAGGGCTGAATATATTGAAAGACACTCAATAAGCTTTTAATATGGACTATAGGCACTCTATTTTAAGAAAGTCTTGTACAAGGTAGAGCAGGTACAAATAATAAGACTATTCAAGGAACTGAAACTCAGTTTAACAGGGAGCCACTTATTGTTATTTAGTGTATGATGAGAACATGAGAGCCATTGAGAGAACAAGGTATGATTAGCTTTAAGAAATACAACTGAAAGGAAATGTGATAGTGTGTTTGTGTATCATAGAAAAGCAACCATATATACACATCAGCTATATGTTTATCAGTATATTAATCATGAAATTGAAAGCCCATGAAGACTAAAGACTGTGACTTAACACTGCATCATATCCTCACAGTGTTAAACAACCTAAATAATAGAAGCAACTCACACAATGTAAAAACCAGTGCAACAGCTGCTGTAGAGATTTCCAGAATGCTTCCTTTTTGTCAGGGGTCTTCAAACTTGGCCTTTCCATGACTTATGGCAGACATGTCCAAAGTCCGGCCCGCGGGCCATTTGCGGCCCGCGTTCCGGTTTAATCCGGCCCTCGAACAGCCCTCCCTGCTCTATATAAATGCAGCCCTCCCACGGCCCTCCCTATCAGAAAGTTTATTGGCGGGGTCTCCCTCGACCAATAGGCAGCGGCTGATCTCGTTTTGCATCCCTCGCGAGACTCTGCTTGGGCCGCTCCCTGGGCAGCCGAGCCAGCCACATGTCTCCCCGTGCTGGATGGCAGTCATGGCTGGTGCGGCAGCCAGCAGGAGCATTGCTCCCCGGGAAGCCGAACTGGCCACATGTCTCCCCAGCCCGGGCCGGACGGCAGTCAGGCATGAAGCTCGCCTGGCTGCCGCAGGGCTCTCCGCCGCCCGGCCCCACCTCGGCCCCATCGGTGGTACCTTCCTCGGGCACTTTCAGGGAGCCACCACTGCTGCCCTCATTGCTGCAGGAGAAGGAGACCTTGGGATGCGAGGGCGGCGGGGCTGGTGGCGATCGGGACCCCCCCTCATCGGCACTCCCCGTTGCCGGCGCGGCCACCCATGGTGCACCCGGCCTTGGCGCCCTCCTCTTAAGACGGCAAAGTGGCTGAGGATGCGGCGGGGGCGGCAGCCGGGCCAAGGTCGGCGACGGGGACCCGACGATGCTGCAGTGGCTGCCGCCAGAGCCGCTGCCTCCCGTCCTGCTCCCCCTCCCTGCTTGTTTGGCTGAGGACGCAATGGGGCCGCCGCCACTGGAGCCGCTACCTCCCGTTCTGCTCCCCCTCCCTGCCCCTCCCTGCTTGTTCGGCTGAAGAAGCGATGGGGGGCAGCCGGGAGCTTCTACCTTCCGTCCTGCTCTCCTCGCCCGTTCGGCTCCATCTGCCTTTCATTCTCTCTCTCTCTCTCTCTCCTAACCTGGAGGGAGAGGGAGAGAGAAAGAGGAAAGAAAGAGAAGAGAAAGAGAGGAGAGAGGGAAAGAGAAAAAGTGGAAAGAGAAAGAGGAAAGAGAAAGAGGGGAAAGAGAGAGAGAAAGAGGAAAGAGAGGAAGAGAAGAGAAAGAGGAAAAAAAGAAAAAGAGAAAAGAGAAAAAGAAAAAGAGGAAAGAGAGAAAGAGAAGAGAAATAGAGGAAAGAGGAAAGAGAAAGAGAGGAAAGAGGGAAAGAGAAAGAGAGAAAGAGGAAAGAAAGGAAAGAGAGAAAGAGGAAAGAAAGAGAGGAAAG
>NW_015389471.1:228813-234622 GCF_001527695.2 Protobothrops mucrosquamatus | reverse complement strand
GTTAGAGGAAAGAGAAAGAGAGAAAGAGGAAAGAGAAAGAGAGAGAGGAAAGAGAAAGAGGGGGAGAGGAAAGAGAAAGAGAGAGAGGGGAGAGGAAAGGGAAAGGAAAGAGAGAGAGAGAGAAAGAGGAAAGAGAGGGAGAGGAAAGAGGCATAAAATAATTCATTTGCATTTAATTGTAATGGTTCAAAGAATGTTCCGAAAAATGTTCGGCCCTCCAGCACGTTCATTTCATCCAATCTGGCCCTCTTCGAAAAAATTTGGACACCCCTGACTTATGGACTTCAACTCCCAGAATTCCTCAGCCAGTATGGGTGGCTGAGGAATTCTGGGAGTTGAAATCCACAAGTCTTAAAAGAGCCAAGTTTGAAGACCCCTGCTTTTTGTCATCTGCAAGCACAACTCACTTAACAGCCACCTTGCTTAGTAACATAAAGTCTGATCCCAATTGTGGTCATAAGTTTGCACTTCTGTAAACTACATAGAAAGTTGGTGTTTACTTGTTATAATAATTGCCTTCCCCCTCCCTCATCCTGCTTTCTGGAACTGAAAATGTGTTAGGGGTTGCCAATCAGCCAAGTCCCAATTCAAAGATCGGTGTTTTGATATTCGAGGGCAAAAAGCTTTGATTCAAAACTACTTAGGATTCAATTTGATAAATGTTTCTGCTTATAAAAACCTGTTGCATTGGAGCCCAGAGGAGGGGATGAAAATGGCAGGGATAGAATCCATTTAAAGGAATTTATCCCTGCCAAGATTCTATAGTATTGCTTCAACGATCTTCCCATTCCTATTTCTTTGAAATATTCCCCTGGTGCCTGTTTTAATACTGAGATAAAAAGGATGCCAAAAGAATAGCAAAGCAGCCTCTAAGCTGTTCAGCAAAGAGTTTAAGCTCTGTTGGACCAATGCAGAAAGTATCTCACTTCTATTTAAAATCCAGTTTGAAAGAAGAGTTGAAAAGTTAAGCTCCAACTTAAGATCATAACATCTGACAACTACTTTTTCTAGACGGGTAGAGCATGGCTCATTGGCAGAATTAGCCTCTTTTGAGAATGGCACATTATGTACTACTTAAGTAACTATTAGGAGAGTTACAAAAAAGTAAGAACTGTATGTTATAAAAATTCCATGTATTATATATTTAAGGCAGTGTTTCTCAACCTTGACAATTTTAAGACATGTGGACTTCAACTCCCAGAATTCCACAGCCAGTGCTGGCTGTGGAATTCTAGGAATTGAAGTCCACATGCCTTAAAATTGTCAAGGTTGAGAAACACTGATTTAAGGTGACCAACCATCCTCCTTTAGGGAGGACAGTCCTCCTTTTGTAAGTTCTGTCCTCCCTCAAAAAGTGTCCTCCTTCATGTCCTCCTTTTCGATATTTGAAGACTAATCTGCAGGGCTTTTTTTCCCCTCATAGAACGCTCAGAACGGCGTTCCGGCACCTTTTTTTGATGGGATTTTTTTTCAACTTTTGCATGAGCTGTGCTACTCCCGCTATTGGCTTTCGAAAGCCAATAGGAATTGCTGCTGAGCGCGCCAAAACACCCGGCTGGCAAACTTTGTACATGCAAGTTGTCTGTATTATTGTTGCAATGAATATTTTTTTCTTCAATTTATTTGTGTCCTCCTTTTCATTGTAAAAAAGTTGGTCACCTTAATATATTGCAATAAAAAGAAGTAGTTTTATATTATGCACAATTGTTAAGAGCAAGTACAATACCTCACATTCAGTTATGTAGTGAAAAATCCCAGTCAGTACAAGATAAACAAGCAGGTGACAATAAACAGAAGATTTAAAAATACATATTTTAAGGAGGTTTAAAAGGCACAAAAAAAAGACCAAAAGAGCAGAAAAACTGTAAACCAGACACAAAACAATTGCTTCAATATTATTTCCCAGTCTTGAAATTATGTTCAGATTCTTTTAAAATATGCTAGATTTTGTATTTGTGTTTCTGAATCTTTGTAATAATGGAATATATGTATATAGAATAGGCCAAATCAAAATTTTTCTTAGCCAAGTTGATTTAAATGTTAAGATTTAACTAAAATCAAAGTATGTTTGTTCGTACTCCATTGTAACAGAACACAATTACAGTAGATGCATCAAAAGTAAGAAAGAAAAACATAAAATTACAGATCAAAGAGAAAAACATACTGAAAATACTTTACAGGTGTTTTCCACTTTTGAAAATGAGATTGGCATACTGATCTACCATATGTGTTTTCTTTCTATCCACTGAAATACATTTTATGCAATTAAAACTCTTTATGTTAAATTGTCAGTAAACTGTTATTGTTTCTCTCATTATGCATGCAGTTTATTTGTGTTTTGTTGAAAAAAAATGTGTATTTAACAGAATGTAAGCTATTAAGGGAGTTTTGATCATTTAGTTTTGGGTAAATATGATAATGATGTGATACTCTTCATAACATTATTTAAGTTATTATAAAATAGAAACATGTGTTTTTAACAGTTAGTACTTTTATCAATGTATGATTAAAATATTTATCCACTTCTAATTTCTTGCCTTGAATAACATCTTAATGGGAAGATCTGAGCTATTCAAGGAAGTGTTGATTTTTTAAAAAATTCTGCCTTGATTCTCTTTGTTGTAAGAGGGGAAAGAAAGAGAAATTCTCTTAACAGTTTGTTATTATACCCTGCATAATAAATCTACAAAGTAGAATTCTAGTAATGTTCAAAGAATCATTGTGATGATCTGACTTACCACAAAGAGCTTATACTGCCACAGTCAAAAAGATTCTTGGCCATTTACAATGCAACCATTAAATAATAGTATTTGATGGGAACACAGAGTTGAAAAAATAATCGAAAATGAGCAGGTTCAAATTATGTGGGATTTCCAGATACNAGAGAACAAGGTATGATTAGCTTTAAGAAATACAACTGAAAGGAAATGTGATAGTGTGTTTGTGTATCATAGAAAAGCAACCATATATACACATCAGCTATATGTTTATCAGTATATTAATCATGAAATTGAAAGCCCATGAAGACTAAAGACTGTGACTTAACACTGCATCATATCCTCACAGTGTTAAACAACCTAAGTAATAGAAGCAACTCACACAATGTAGGAACCAGTGCAACAGCTGCTGTAGAGATTTCCAGAATGCTTCCTTTTTGTCAGGGGTCTTCAAACTTGGCCTTTCCATGACTTATCTTATGGACTTCAACTCCCAGAATTCCTCAGCCAGTATGGGTGGCTGAGGAATTCTGGGAGTTGAAATCCACAAGTCTTAAAAGAGCCAAGTTTGAAGACCCCTGCTTTTTGTCATCTGCTAGCACAACTCACTTAACAGCCACCTTGCTTAGTAACATAAAGTCTGATCCCAATTGTGGTCATAAGTTTGCACTTCTGTAAACTACATAGAAAGTTGGTGTTTACTTATTATAACAAGTATTATTATAATTGCCTTCCCCCTCCCTCATCCTGCTTTCTGGAACTGAAAATGTGTTAGGGGTTGCCAATCAGCCAAGTCCCAATTCAAAGATCGGTGTTTTGATATTTGAGGGCAAAAAGCTTTGATTCAAAACTACTTAGGATTCAATTTGATAAATGTTTCAGCTTATAAAAACCTGTTGCATTGGAGCCCAGAGGAGGGGATGAAAATGGCAGGGATAGAATCCATTTAAAGGAATTTATCCCTGCCAAGATTCTATAGTATTGCTTCAACGATCTTCCCATTCCTATTTCTTTGAAATATTCCCCTGGTGCCTGTTTTAATACTGAGATAAAAAGGATGCCAAAAGAATAGCAAAGCAGCCTCTAAGCTGTTCAGCAAAGAGTTTAAGCTCTGTTGGACCAATGCAGAAAGTATCTCACTTCTATTTAAAATCCAGTTTGAAAGAAGAGTTGAAAAGTTAAGCTCCAACTTAAGATCATAACATCTGACAACTACTTTTTCTAGACAGGTAGAGCATGGCTCATTGGCAGAATTAGCCTCTTTTGAGAATGGCACATTATGTACTACTTAAGTAACTATTAGGGAAGTTACAAAAAAGTAAGAACTGTATGTTATAAAAATTCCATGTATTATATATTTAAGGCAGTGTTTCTCAACCTTGACAATTTTAAGACATGTGGACTTCAACTCCCAGAATTCCACAGCCAGTGCTGGATGTGGAATTCTAGGAATTGAAGTCCACATGCCTTAAAATTGTCAAGGTTGAGAAACACTGATTTAAGGTGACCAACCATCCTCCTTTAGGGAGGACAGTCCTCCTTTTGTAAGTTCTGTCCTCCCTCAAAAAGTGTCCTCCTTCATGTCCTCCTTTTCGATATTTGAAGACTAATCTGCAGGGCTTTTTTTCCCCTCATAGAACGCTCAGAACGGCGTTCCGGCACCTTTTTTTGATGGGTTTTTTTTTCAACTTTTGCATGAGCTGTGCTACTCCCGCTATTGGCTTTCGAAAGCCAATAGGAATTGCTGCTGAGCGCGCCAAAACACCCAGCTGGCAAACTTTGTACATGCAAGTTGTCTGTATTATTGTTGCAATGAATAAAATGTTTCTTTTATTTACGATATTTTTTTCTTCAATTTATTTGTGTCCTCCTTTTCATTGTAAAAAAGTTGGTCACCTTAATATATTGCAATAAAAAGAAGTAGTTTTATATTATGCACAATTGTTAAGAGCAAGTACAATACCTCACATTCAGTTATGTAGTGAAAAATCCCAGTCAGTACAAGATAAACAAGCAGGTGACAATAAACAGAAGATTTAAAAATACATATTTTAAGGAGGTTTAAAAGGCACAAAAAAAAGACCAAAAGAGCAGAAAAACTGTAAACCAGACACAAAGCAATTGCTTCAATATTATTTCCCAGTCTTGAAATTATGTTCAGATTCTTTTAAAATATGCTAGATTTTGTATTTGTGTTTCTGAATCTTTGTAATAATGGAATATATGTATATAGAATAGGCCAAATCAAAATTTTTCTTAGCCAAGTTGATTTAAATGTTAAGATTTAACTAAAATCAAAATATGTTTGTTCGTACTCCATTGTAACAGAACACAATTACAGTAGATGCATCAAAAGTAAGAAAGAAAAACATAAAATTACAGATCAAAGAGAAAAACACACTGAAAATACTTTACAGGTGTTTTCCACTTTTGAAAATGAGATTGGCATACTGATCTACCATATGTGTTTTCTTTCTATCCACTGAAATACATTTTATGCAATTAAAACTCTTTATGTTAAATTGTCAGTAAACTGTTATTGTTTCTCTCATTATGCATGCAGTTTATTTGTGTTTTGTTGAAAAAAAATGTGTATTTAACAGAATGTAAGCTATTAAGGGAGTTTTGATCATTTAGTTTTGGGTAAATATGATAATGATGTGATACTCTTCATAACATTACTTAGGTTATTATAAAATAGAAACATGTGTTTTTAACAGTTAGTACTTTTTTCAATGTATGATTAAAATATTTATCCACTTCTAATTTCTTGCCTTGAATAACATCTTAATGGGAAGATCTGAGCTATTCAAGGAAGTGTTGATTTTTTTAAAAATTCTGCCTTGATTCTCTTTGTTGTAAGAGGGGAAAGAAAGAGAAATTCTCTTAATTCTCTACAAAGTAGAATTCTAGTAATGTTCAAAGAATCATTGTGATGATCTGACTTACCACAAAGAGCTTATACTGCCACAGTCAAAAAGATTCTTGGCCATTTACAATGCAACCATTAAATAATAGTATTTGATGGGAACACAGAGTTGAAAAAATAATCGAAAATGAGCAGGTTCAAATTATGTGGGATTTCCAGATAC